>NC_066872.1:31116753-31270144 GCF_022985175.1 Labeo rohita | reverse complement strand
TGTGGCGTGCTGTCTACAAGGCAGTGGACTTCAACTGTTTTTTGTAATGATTTTTGAGCATACATATACATATGCTATTTTTCCACATCACATCATATACTGCTAGTATACAGAGAAGAGAAGCTGAAATTTAGTTGTTACAATGAACAAGAAAAAAAAATGCTCATGGATTACTCAAGAAGTCAAAATCTACACTTCCATCACACTTTATTTTAAGGTGTAGGTCTCCCTATTAACTAACCATTAACTACGGATTTTGCCTCAATAAACTCCTAATTTGCTGCTTATTAATAGTTAGTAAGGTAGTTGTTAAGTTCAGGTACTGGGAAGGAATAAGAATGTACAATATGGTCATGCAGAATAAGTCGTTAATGTGTACCTAATAAGTACTAATAAACAGCCAATATGCTAGTAATATGCATGCTACTAAGCAACTAGTTAACAGTGAGAACTGGACCTTAAAATAAAGTGTTATGGAACATTTTAATTGTTCATCTCTGTAGAAGAGCAGAGTTGAAGCCCAACAAAAGCATGCAGTTTTATTTCTTTAAGTGAACCCTGGGTATTATGACATGTATGGCTTAATATAAAGTAAATGATGTCTCTTACTGAAATATGTAGTAGAAAACCCATGAAATATTTACGTTATATTAAAAGGTCCACGTCATTTTATACATATTTTGGGCGCCATTATGACATGAAATAATTTAGTTAGGTGAGCTACTGGTGCTACCTGTTGCTGTTCAGAATTTCGAATATACAACTCTGATAATAAAATAGTAGTATTTGTAACCCTCATTCCCTGAAGGAGGGACAGGAGACGTCACGTCGGTAATATGGCCAACTTTGGGATCTTGATTAGAGAGACAATCCACTTGAGTGTAAACTACATGAGCCAATGCACATTGGTATGTGATGATTGCATCCAGCTGCCGCTTGTCACAGCACGAGCATAAGAGGCAGCAAGTGCAACGCATACTCATAGTTTTCCACTATCCAGTGGGCCATCCTCTGCTTGAAGACGGCATTCCCTTTTTTGTTGGCCTCTGTAACAGATAAAGAGCTGGTCTGAGGTCCTGAGGCTTTGTGTCTGATTTACGTACAATCTTAGGGCTCGGACGGGACAAAGCAAAGCTAGGGCTGGGTCTGCCTCCTCCGGGGGCAGCGCTTGTGGGCTCACCTCCTGACTCCTGAAGGGAGTATTGAGAACCTTCGGCACATAGCCGGGCCAGGCCTCAGATTTACCTGGGAGTCAGCCAGCCTAAACTCTAGGCACGATTCGACCAAAAATGTGTGCAGGTCCCCTACCCTCTTGATGGAGGCCAGTGCAAGCAGGAGCAGCGTTTTCATTGATAGAAACTTCAGCACGACTGACTGCAAAGGCTTGAATGGGCCCTGCTGTAGTGCTCTGAGCACTGGAGACAAGTCATAAGAGGGTGCAGAGGGGGGCTGGGGAGGATTTAACCTTTTCGCCCCCCCTGAGGAACTCTAACCCTTGAGGCAAGAAAGACAGCAAGACTCTGATCAGGCATCTTCTGGGGTTCTCTCAGTGAGAGGAACACCACTCGATGAAAAGGTTCTACTTCAAGGCGTAAGCATGTCTCATGGACTGGGCTCTTGCCGAAGTGAGGACGTCTACTACCCCTTGGGGCAGGTCACCTAGAACCTCCGCATCCCATCCAGTGACCAGGCATGCAGTTTCCAGAGGTCTGGACAGAGGTGCCACAGGGTGCCCCCTCTCTGAGTCAGTAGATCCTTCCACAGAGGAATCCACCAGGGGCTGTCACAAGGAGCTTTAGTTCTGGGAACCAGGTCCGAGTGGGCCAGTAGGGTGCCACAAGCAGGACCTGTTACTCGTCTTCCCTGATCTTGCACAGTGTTTGTGCGAGAAGGCTCACTGAAGGAAATGAATACTTGCGCAGGCCCTGCAGCCAGCTGTGTGCCAGGACAGCAAGGCATACTGCTAGCAACTCTAGGCAGTTAATGTGCCAGAGTAGCTGGAGGCCCGTCCAAACCCCCGACACTGCCTGCCCATCATACGTGGTCCCCTAACTTCAGAGTAGTGCAGGTCCTACAGTGCCTTGGCCTGATAAACCTGCAGTAATGCCACGGCGTGTAAGGTGGAGGCAGCTTCTCCGCAGACTGCATAAGCACTGCCGATCAGAGCCAACAAGTGCCTATGGGCTTGGGAGAGGAGCAGTGACTTGCCCCGCCATGTGGAAGCGGTACTGGGACACATCTGCATCGCTTCCGACACTCCACCGGAGGGACCTTCGTGTACCTGTCAAGGATGGTGAGGGAGGATGAACCACTGGAGCTGTTTCTGGCAGTAAAAGGTATCGTCCACGTCTCAGTGAGCTCGTCATGCACTTTCAGAAATAAAGGGTGGAGCCCTGAGAACCAGGGTGAGCTGAGTATACGTTGCACCTGGATGCAATCAACGCATCCCAATTTGCATTTGCTTGTTTAGTTCCACTCAAAGTGGATTGGTCTCTTTAAGCGAGATCATATTATTACGGTTATGACGTCGAGAGTGAGTGACTAACATTACCATATAAGTCTTAATACCCAGGGTTCCTTTTAACCACCACATAATGAAACTGTAAGGAAAGGAAAATTTGATTTCTCATATCATGACATCACTTTAATATTTATATTTAACACTTCACTTGTATTAGAGTCATAATTTCATTGTTTCTCTTTCTCAGGATGTGTGGTTTCACTCCCACCCTTATGATGGCCATGGTCAGTTTAGATTCTTGTTAAATGTTGAGAACTCCACTGTAGACTGTGGGTATTTGGCCTACGAGTCTGATCCAAAATTCATTGAATTTACCACCATACAGGTGGCCCATGGTCTACAGGTGAACATTCAGGTAAAAAAAAAAAACCTGTACTTTCAGACAAGCAAGATCTATCCCTTCAGAATTTGAGCTGGCAACTGTGCATTAAAGGCACTAAGTAAACTTCTCTGAATCTCTGTTTCTCAGAAAAAGGCAGATCTGTTGAATTTAAGTATCAGTGAAGTGACAGTGACGGGTCTACAGGCAGATCGGCAGTATCAGTGTGTTTTGAAGAAGATTGAGGTGTATTCCATTATCTGTGAGATAGCAGGACCCGTCCCAGTAGTGGACTCACTCACTGTAAGTGCGTTTTTGATATTTTCAGTTCTTTGGTATTTCTATGGATTCTATGGAAGTTCATAATTTGACTTGATAACACTGTTGTAGTAAGTAATGTAAATCTTGTTTAATTTTGTAAGATGAAAAGAAATCTCTTTTGTTGTCATTTCAGATCAAGATTGGGAATTATGTTCTCGGGATGAGTAGTAAAATGCATCAATTCTGCCTCAGTCCACAGAATACACCTGGCCAAGGTTAAAGGAATAATGGAAACACAAATAATACTCAGCATCCTCCAGTGGGAAAAAAGAAAATTCCTTTCTCACATCTAGATAGTTCTATAGCTTTTATACCTATTTTTCAGCTTTAATTAACACTATATGTTGTATGTGCTCTAACTATTTGATGTGATTCAGACACAAGCAAATATTTATATGCAAACTTCATAAGAAAACATGATATAATGTTGATTACATCTACAGTAAGTCTGCATAAGAGGTCAATACGTCACTATCTACTCATTTATTATACACTGCATAAACAGTTAAGGGCAGTTATTTAGTACTGTAGTACAATAGTCAAAGACATTGGGTGTAAGATTTTTTTTCATTATACATCTACACAATTGTAATTTTCTGTTACTAATCAGATAACAGTTATCAATGTAGTCTCTTCCGTTAAACAGCATATTTACTAATAAACATAGCAAATATACTGTATGAAATCCGTTATAGTCTTGTTTGTTTCTAAATGATCCCACACACATAAACACACAACATTCTTTCACACAAACATTATTAGTTCTCCAAGTCATCAGAGCACACAACACACACTGTACTGCATTATTTATCAGGTCTCTACAATTTAAGATGGCAAATTTCATCCAAGTCCTATTATTCCTATTCATATTATTACTACAGTTACACTATAAACCCTTTCAAGCACAGAATTTCATTCAAACATTTAATTTCAATGGCATTAACAATGGATAGGTATGATATGAAGTAGGGTTCAAGGGTCATTTTGATATGATTTTTTATCAACAAAGGCAGAATAATTACAACCACTTCGCCATCTCATATTGTATTTCCCACATATGCACTGTGGCTAGACATAACCACCACATTTGTAGAAACTGCTTAGTATTTTATACTAGTGCAATTACAGTGATATTTCATTCTGCTACATGCTACAGAAAAAGTGCTGTATGTGGAAGTTTATAATTGCAAAAGGTTTTTTTATGTTGAAGGAAGGAAATGAAGTTCTGTCTAAATGCTGTATCCACAGTGCATTTGTGCACGTCCTAACTATGAATAACTACATGTTTTAGTCTCATTTCCTCATTGGCATGAATTGGGAATACTGTATCAGTCAAATTTACCCCTAAAATGGAGGCTAGAGCTCAAAGACCGTCTTAGCTGTGCATTAAAGGGATAGATCATCCCAAAATGAAAATTCTCTCATCATTTACTCACCCTCAAGTTGTTCCAAACGTGTATGAATTTCTTTCGTATGTTGTAAACATAATTTGAAGAATATGGGTAGCCAAATAGTTGATTTACCTCCGAAAAAATAAATTAATGCAGGTTTGGAACAACTGGAGAGTGAGTAAATAAATTTTTTTTATTAACTTTTAAATGTTAAACTTTCATTTTTGACTGAACTCTTTAAGTGGCTCTGAAATTGCTTGTACTTTGTCTACATTTTTTATGTGGCATTGTCATGTATATTTCATGTACATTTTTTGCATTAATATATAATATATTGAAATATATTTATATCTAAATATCTATGATATAATATACATGTAAATGTATTCAAAACAGTTAAAGGGCTTTAAAACTTGACATACAGATCAGAATATGATATGTATCACATATAATGCCTTGTATACTTGAGGAGCCCTAATTTTATTAAACAGAATGCTTTGAAACCACTTCTTTTGCTAAGTGATATGGTACTTCCTGCATATGCACAGTGGTTAATAACAACCACATTTCACCAATATTCATAGCAGATGCTGTGCACAGAGCTGTAATATTTTATTAGCACCATTACTTTGACACGTTTTCATTCTGTACATACAGAAACATGCAAAAATTAACCAGCTGGGAAACTACATATTTAGCAAAACGTCCTGTTTGCAACTTTTCAGTGCCATAAACAACAATCAAAAGTATTCTACACTTGAGAGGCAAAAAAAATAAATAAATAAAGAGTGATGATCCTACAAATACACAGGGACACACTAATACAATTACAGCTCATGCTTTGAGACACAATCCATTAGAGAGCGACAAAAATAAAAGTATGGAGAGACTGCTATATATTTTTGCCATGCGTTGCATGAAACAGAAAGTTAAATGAATAATGGACTACTCGCACAACTACTTCCGCGTTCTACTTGTTACGGCTCGGGAGTTTTCAGTTAGCGTTCAGCGCACCTACATACAGACAGTTTCTCATGAGAACGCAAATTATTACATTTTCGGCATGGCATTTCTTTAAAAAAACAATTAATCATATTCTCTGCGTTAACATGAATCATGTTCAACCTGCTGAAATGTTACTATAAATATATTTATAGTAATATTTAAGCCGCATTTAAACTGCATTTTAGAAGTTCAGACTCGGGGCACCATATCAGTCCATTATATGGAGAAAAATCCTGAAATGTTTTCTTTAAAAAACATAATTTCTTTACGGCTGAAGAAAGAAAGACATGAACATCTTGGATGACAAGGGGGTGAGTACATTATCTGTAAATTTTAGTTCTGAAAGTGGACTTCTCCTTTAAGGGGCGGGTCCTTTAAAGCTTGTGAGCTGTTATGATTGGCTAACGTTATTGCATAGGAAAGTATTAATGCCCCACTCCCTCACTATTCCACATGTGTGTTTTGACAAGATGATCAAAATGAAACTATCGTTTCCAGCCAAACATTATGAAATAATTTACTCACCGTTTGTGATGCAGCTGCAGTCAGATCAAGTACCGCTTCATCTTTCAACAAATTTTCTTTGTAAACTCTCCATGACACTGTGCCTCGTTTACAAAACAAAATCCTTCTAAACAATCCTCAGACATGATCCAGAATGCCATTAAATATTAACTATCAACTCGTTCCTTATGCTGGGATCATTCTGATATCTGTACAAACATGCAAATGGACTTTTTAAACCAAACACGTCAAAGCGAATGTTCTTTCACTCCATTTGTCCTATTGATGACAGACTTAAGCATGTGGACTGTGTGATGAAGTGAACACGCATCTATAATAACGGCAGTGATTGTAATTTCTATTTGCTTTTGACAGTACACTCACATTCAGCACAATCAAGTGTCAGACGTTAAGCGACTGAACACAAGTAGGCAGAGCCTATGGTGAGAAGAAGACCTTGCACCTCGAGCTGTTTTCTGAGAGTTAATTACATAAATGCATTTTTACTGGTGAAGAGGACATTTTAAGTTCTGAAACTTGCAGGATGTATTAGCATACAAAGACCTCTTCTATGTGAAAAGATCAAGAGAAATTTGGTTTCTCATGTCATGACCCCTTTAATAAAAAGTAAGCAATGTAAAAACAGTCTCAAACTCAGCCTTTGATCTCACTCTTTCTAAAAATTGGTACTGTATTTAGTACTGTTGTTCTCATTGCAAACCAGAAAGCATAAAGTGCATGTTAGAAGGACTTTGAAAAAGAAACAAAAAAGTCACTCAAACCTAAATGACACTCAGTTAAATGACACTAAATGTCTCTTTCTGCTTATGTTTCTTATAAACTTTAGTTAAGAAGAGTGTCAGTGGTTTCATGTGCTAAATACAGCACTCTGAAAGACTGCAGAGCTGCTCTGGATCCTCTCTGTGGCTGGTGTGTGAACAAACACAGGTCAGTTTGCCTTTATCACTCTTCAGGCTACATCTACACTAATAAACAGCTCTGTAGTGATATACTGGTTGATGCTGTTTTTGTCTAGATGTTCTACTCAAAATGAATGTTCAAATACTTCATGGGTGTCCATCCCAAAAAACTCTCTTCAGACACAGCTGCTTTCTTTTCATATGGCAGAGAATTCTTCTAGTGAGGTAGACAGTAAGAGTTTTTTGTTAATTATCATTTAGCCATTACTCTCTCTTCTGGACAGATAACTGTACATCTTGCCTTGAGCCTAGAGAGCACAAGAAATCCTGTCTTCTCATGTGCCTTCACTAAAAAAAGTGTAAACTTGTGTGATGGGTCTGAGCCCTCTGCAGCTTTCCCAAACTGCTCCTGTAGTTTGCTTCTTAGACACAGTGAGAAAAATATCAGAGTGCAGAATAGTAACACAGAGCTTATCTCTTAAAATAACACATATGTGCATTTATGCAAGTGTGTGCAGTGTTTCTCAGCTGGATGTCACTGGTCCTCTTCCTCCAAGCGTTGTGATTGGACACATGGAAGTAGGCTGCAGTTACACATACAGGTGAGACAATGTGTAACCTACAATCCAGTGCTTTAGTATATGTGTATTGCTAAACTGCATAACTTTCATAAAGAGTTAAGATGATATTAATGCATGAAATATCACTGCATTGGCTAAAGTACTGAAAACGCAATACGACACAAGCTCGGGGGTAAGATTACATTACTTCTGCAGTATCTGACACAGATGTCAGCTATTTATAACTTCAGTTAGTATTAAAGTCCCATATTCACACATGTGGTGTATGAGGTTGAGGTTATTCTAATTTGTCCCTTGAGGTTCAGTTATAATGTTAGTAAATGTTACACATATCAACCAAAGTATGACGTCACAATAAGAAGGAAGAGAAAATGAGTCGTGTTGGCAGCTTGAATTCAATAAAAGCTAGTTTTGCAGTAAGGAGGATTTTTTGAAGTCTAAAACTTACAGTATTATATGTAAAAAGCTAGAGAAGAGGATGACCAAATGCAAAAAAAATAAAAATAATAATAATATTCCAAACTATGTCTTTACCCAACTACACCTTATAAAACCTAAAATCTTAAAGATTTATACATTTGCAATAGGACAATATAGCCTGACAGGAATCAGGATGCAAAAAAGGAGGGGCAGCATTGGGAAAGGTTAGGACCTGTGTAACTTACGTAAAAAATGACTGCTTAAAATTTGAGCTGGCAACTGGGTGACTAATTACTCTTGTAAATCTTTTCTTGACAGAAAAAGGCAGATATGCTGAATTTGAGTATGAATGAGGTGACTGTGATGGGTGTACAGGGAGATCAACAGTATCAGTGTATTTTGGAGAAAATTGAGTCCAATGTCATTATCTGTAAGAAAAGGAAAACCAGGAGCCGTCCCAGTAGTGGACTCACTCACTGTAAGTCTGTTTTTTTTTTTTTGATTTTTTGATACTATTAGCTCTTTGGTAATTCTATGGAAGTTCATAATTTGACTTGATATTGCTGCTGTGTTATGTTTAATGTAAATCTGACTTTATTTTGTCATTTCAGATCACGGTTGGGAATTATGTTCTTGGGATGAGTAGTGCAAAGTATCTGTTCTGCCTTAGTTCACAGAATATAACAGGCCATGTATGAAGGAGCAATGAAAACAAATAATTCTCAGCATCTCAATAACTCAAAAACTGTGAATTCATATTCCAAATACTAAAGAGTTCTATACATTTTATATTTATGTTTTATGCAAATGTGCAGATTTTATATATCATTTAAAATTAATAGTTCACCAAACATCTTCTGCCAGAGTCATTCTGTGGATGATCAGCAGGTGGTGCTATCTACTCATTTATTACTGTACACTGTATAAACAGAATTCTTCGGGTTGGTTATATATATTTTTTTCAATGTACACCTACACAATAATATTTTGCTGTTACTAATCTGATAACTGTTATCCATATGCTGCATTAAACGGCATATTTATTAATAAAAATGACAAATATACAGTAAGAAATCTATTATAGTCTGGTCTGTTTTTAAATGAACAAAAACACAAAACATTCCCACACAAATATGTTTCTTAATTCTGCCAGTCATCAGAGCACAAATTTCAGAGCACACAATCTGCACTGCATTATTAATTTGCAGGTCTACATATACATTTTATCTATATTTAAATATACTTTGAAAACAAATGTTGAATGTTTTTTGTGACAGTACAGTATATCCGGCTTTCGTGACCATAAGCTGGCGTGCCACCAGAGACCCACCAGAGGGCACTCCTCCCTAGTCCTTTACCTAGTCCTGAACTACATTTCCCGTTATCCTTTGTTCAGACTCATCATAATCAAATTTGCAGTTTTGTGAATCTCCTTTTACAGTAAGGCTGACATTTTTTAGGAGGGGGCAGTAAGCGGCAAGCTCTGGTGGCCATGGAGGCCCATGGATTCCAGAATGACCTACACTGAGGATCGCAAGCCCAGTGTTTGTAGCATCTTCAACTCCTGAGCCTCTCTACAAAATGGTTGTCAATTTGAGTCAGTAGAGTCCTCAGCCATCATGGCCGTCCTTCCAGAGTCTTGTATGTCATGGCCACCATGCCAGAGCCTCCAACCATCATGGCTGCCACGCCAGAACCTTCAGTTGTCACAGATGCCACGTCAATGTCCTCGGTCTGTAAGGTGGGGCCCTAGGCGTTTATATACCATTATATAGTTTGGAGGACACTCCACTGACATCGGTGTGAGTAGCTGGAATCTCTGTGGTAATGTCAAGCCTGTGGATCTCCACCATCTCTCCCCTGAACCGCCTCTGCTCCACCTCCCTCCTGGATTTCTGTAACTCTTTGAGGAGCATCTCAAATACACTCCTTAAAGGGGGGGCTATGTCACGATCATTAGCTGGAGTACCCTGTATATCCACCAGAGGGCACTTCTTCCTAGTTTTTTACCATTCTCTGATAAACTACATTTTCCATTATCCTTTGCTCGGACTCGCTATAATCTGATTTCTTCCAGCTGTGTGTCATTTACTAGTTTGGCGTTCACTATGGCCCTGTCCCAAATGGGTAGAAGTCTGCTGTGGAGCTCGCCCCAGTGCGGGCTCAGCAGAAGTGCGTATCAATATAAAGGCTGCAAAGGGGGCGCTTGCGAGCACCCTTCTGAATGCTAAAACGACAAATGGGACACCCTACGGTCTTGTGGACTTAATGGACATGTGCACATGGTGGCCATTGTAAGTCTGTAAGACCGCATGTGCACATGAAGTGTTCCATTTGGGATAGGGCTAAAATAAGTTGTGTGTTCTAGTCAGTCTATGTGAGTCGTAGTTTTCCTTCCTGTTCCCTGTCTAGATTATGTTCCTTGTTCCTGGTTGGATTATCTTTTATTATGTTTTTCATTAATAAACATTTGCTGCATTTAGATCCTCGCCTCACCCCACCCTTGCCACCACTATAAGACCTGCACAGTGGACATAACCACCACGAGCTACATGTGTAGCAATTACTAAGCATTTTATAATAGCTATTGTAGTTATTGTAATACATTTTCACTCTGCAACATGTGTAACCATATGTAACACATACAGAAATGTGTACAAAAATTTACCTAGTTCAGCAGAGAAACTACATGTACACCAAAAGCTCCTGTGTTTTGGAAAGCTATTGAATTTAGCATAATTACTCTGGCAGAAAGGCACTACTAGTGAACTGATGATAGAACGTACAGATACACAGAGATGCACAATCATACAATTACAGCTCATGCTTTCAGATGAAATCCATCAGACAGTGATAAAAATAAAAGTATGGAGAGATTTGTTTTTCTTTTGAGTTAGGGGACACAATTGTAATAAAACATAAACATTCTATTAAATATGTTGCTTTACAAACTCCATAAATCTCATTCTTCTTGACTGCATTGGTTAATTTGGTTAAAACATTTAAGGCATTGGTTAAAACATTTAAGGCATTTACTTTTAAATATGTGAATCTAAATACAATTAAACTTGAATAGATTTTTTACTTGCACTCTTGTTAGGTCAACTTTCGTAAAAGTTTGACATGCACTGCCTAACAAATTTTTCTTTGTACTTTGTAGACCTCCGCCCTCAACTTGATAGATTTGTTGGTGCGTTGCACGGAAGTCATCAGCATCCTCAGAGCTGCAGTTTTCATTTTTATTTTTATCTACTTTACCCGTGGACGTGTCTGAGCACAGTTGATCGCTGTGATAAGATCTCTAAACTTCAGCTGCTCATCAGATATGCAAGATGAAAGGATACTTACTTGGAATACTTGTACTTTTTTGGAAATATTGCATTTGCAGTGATGTAGTCAACTATGATTCAGATATCAAGAACATTGTAGTTGGTAACAGTAAGTTATTTGTTCTTATTGACCATCGACTACATCAGATGAGGCACGATCTATATGAAGAGAAAAGAAAAGACATCACTCGAGTTAACATTCTGGTGCCTTTTGACACCAACAGCACCCTGATAATGTGTGGGACTTTTGAAGATGGATATTGTGAAGTTCTTGATATAAATGACATTACAAACAGTATTTACTATGAAAGTAAAATATTGGTAGGACCACGACAGGATGAGAAATCTGTTGCCTTCATAGCAGGTGCAAGTACCGGTAGGTACCTTTTAGTTGCGAAAAAGGACGACGATGCAAATTCTCGAGATAACAGGTTTACTGTTGTTACTTTGTGGAACACTTTACAATCTCAACATGGTGGGATTTTCTCAAACATAGCGCGAGGAACATATGCCATCATTCAGAGCACAGTAAGAGATGTAGAGTTTGTTGACGGATTCCAGCAAGTTTCGTCCTCAGAATCCTACTTATTTCTCAATGCAAAGACTGACTATGAGAGGAAAGTGCTTGTCCTAAGGATGAACAGTTCTAAAGAAAACAAGATAGAAATCATCAAATCTCTACAGGCTGCAACAATACGATGCTGCAGTGATAAAGTTCGTCCAGTGCTCGTCGCCTCCACCATTATTCGCTCAGCGAACAACATTATTTGGGCAGGTGTGTTCAGTGCACAGAATCAGCAGGATCCGGAGAACAGCGCGCTGGCTCTGTACGACATCAGTAAAGTTCAAGGCCGAGTGAAGGAATTCTGCCCCACTTGGGACAGGCAATGTGATTCTAAGGTTGGAAATTGCATTCATATATAATCAAACATGTCACCATACTGAGACATGGATAACACTGCATGATGAAATGCAAGTGTACTATTCACTAAAGTCATAAAGATTTTTTTTATTATTATTTGGGTGTGTGTGTGTGCGTGTGTGCTTCAGAGTGGTAGTGAACTTCAGCCACTCTCTGTGGTGTTTAAGTACAGCTCAATGTCAGCAGTGGCAGCAATGAGCAGTGAATCCTGGATTGTGCTGTTCATAGGAACCAGTGATGGCCAACTCATAAAGGTCTGCCTCATATCTTTTTTCACTAGTTTCCTTCAGTTTACATCTCTAAATACTATATAAAGTTGAACACAATTTGGGCAATGCAAGTTCGGGTAATCCAACCTAACAACGCAAGAAGAGGCCTGTATAGCCGTACCTCACTTCTGTCCCATGGCAGTTTAGCAACATCCCTTCTCCCTTTTTTTTTTTTTGACATTACTTTTTAGGTTAAAATCTATATGAATGCATTCAGAAAGTATTCATTTTGGTACTATGACTAAGCATTACTTTCAAGCTGTTTGTTTATAAGCAGTTTACTACTATTATTATTATTCAAAATAAGCATTGTTAGTTTTTATTGTCACTGTTAACTGCTTTTATGTTGTTGAATTTATCGTTACATTAAGTTACAGCATTATTGAGCTAGTTCAGTTAGGCTAGTTTTGCTCATTCAACATGAGTTGTGACATTTTTATTTATCACAATATTTATTTTACATATGTATCTCATTAGCCCTGAAAACAGGAAATTCTGGGTTACAGTGAGGCATTTACAACAGAAATTATTGAGGATAATTTGTAAATGTTAAAATATGCATTGTTTCAAAAGTATAGCCAATAGACAAACACTATGCATGTGAAAAATGCTTACTAATCTTTTTTGTGTGAAGTTATATCCAATTTAGTTACCTTACTGCTATGAAAACATAGGCATATAACCTTAAAATAAAAGTGATGAGAACTTAAATAATAATACATAGTTTTAAAAGAATTAATGTAAGTGCCTGAATTATTCCCTTTAAGATATTTGTGTTATATAATGAAACAGATAACTGAGTAATATAATGATTTGCCTACATCATGATTATGGATCATGATACTGTTTTTACTTCCAGCTTGTGTTGGATGAGAAATTCACAGCAGGTTGTCCAATAGTGCTGTACAAATCTGATGATGAATGAGCAGTGCTTCCCAAAATGCACTTTGATCCAGTAGATTTCAAACATATCTACATCGCCCTGAGGAAACAGGTGAGTTTACAAATGAGCACTCAATAAAAAGTGATACTCAATGTTGAAACTAATTTAACATTCAAAAATTGTTATTTCTTACAAACTCTATCAAACATAACATATGACTACTTTCTATTTATAGAAAAGTCATGTTGCTGACTATTTCTGCTCATGTTTCTGATGTAGTTAAGAAGAGTATCTGTGGTTTCATGTGCTAAATACAACACTCTGAAAGACTGTAGAGCTGCTCTGGATCCTCTCTGCGGATGGTGTGTGAACACACGCAGGTCACCCTGATATCAGCCTGATATCTATTTCACTCGCATAGATTTTAACAGCTAGCTAGTTAAACATAAGTTCATTAGTATGTGCAACAAGATGACCAATGTTCAAACAAGTATATATGTGCACTTGTCTAGATGCACCACCCAAGAGGACTGTTCGATATTTTCATGGGTGTCCACCCCAAAAGACTCCCTTCAGAAGCAGCTGGTTTCTTTTCAGATTTGTGCAGAGAAATCTTCTAGCAAGGTATTATATCAGCTTCAAATAAAACCATTTGTCACTGCACTGAAAACATATTAGCACTTACTAATGACCAATCAATGCCCTCTACTACACAGATTACTCTACATCTTTCCTTGAGTCTGGACAGCAGAGGAAATCCTGTCTTCTCATGCACCTTCACCACAGGAACCATGAACCTGTGTGAGGGGTCTGATCCACCTGCAGTTTTCCCAAACTGTTCCTGTAGTTTTTCTGACCAGCTACTATATACTAGAGGTTGGTCCTATATTTTAGATAAGACTTAAAATAAGGTTTTAACTAGAAAGGGATTTTTGCCTGTGATCTCTCTCTATGCATGTGTCTCTATTTTGTGGTAAGGAAATGAAGTTCTGTCTAAATTATGTCCACAGTGCACCTGCATGTTCAAACTATTAATACTACACATCTAAGCATCATTTCCTTTCACCCTCATCAACCTTAACCAACTCATCAGCAGCTTTAGAAAACCTCAAGGTTGATTTTTCATAGTAAGCTAAAGCATCAGCTTAAGAATCAGTCTGATGCCACTATAAAACACACACACACAACCTATAAACTGTAAAGTACACCGTATCATGCACACAAATACAAAGCAAAAAAGAATTTCAACCAAAAGTCATCAGTGTCCTACCATTAACAGATTTTTACCATAATATTTTACAGTCTTTTGCAATTAACATTACAACTTTATTTTGTAGTCATGAGAGCCATGTAGTAAATATTTTGTACTTTTTGGTAATCTGTTCAGGTTTAAGAGTCTCGGCTACAGTTACTATTGAGGATCAGAAGATCACAGAGATGCAGATGCTCAGAAACTGCTCCAGTATCACAGATAATTCACCAAGTGCTTCTTATACACAGTGATAAAATGCACCGCCTATACGAATTTTAAACATCTGAATCCTTTATTTAAAATTATTATAATATGAAAATTACTGAATGTGTGTAATGTTAAATAATTGTAGGTGTGTTCAGTGTATCTCAGCTGGGTGTCACTGGTCTTCATCCCTGCAGCATTGTGATTGGACACAGGGGCCTGGACCACAGTTAAACATACAGGTGAGGGAATGTGACACTCCCAAACCCTGTATTTACAGTAATAAATGTCATAATGCAAAATATGCCTAGTCCAACAAATATATTTTTATGCAAAAAAAAAAAAAAAACATTATTCTCAATATTTATTCTTTTGATTTTGGAGTGAAATGTGACCCTGATATGTTTTAATGAAATTCACTCTACAACTATAGTTTTGAAAATTGACTGAAAAGAACTAAAGGAAGTAAATGAACCATTCATAGTTCTCTTTCTCTACTCTTTAGGATGCATGTAAAGATCTACACTCTGAGACAGATTACAAAGTAAGAGTCATATCATAGGTTTAGGTACTGAAGATTTAGTTTTAAAGGAACAAAGGTCATGTTAATGTCCTTTAACAATATTGTTTGCAATATTGCATTTCATACACCCCAAAAAAATCGTTTGGTTTTGCATAATTTGTCTACCCTTTTTTTGTGTGTCTGTCCTGTAGGAGCCAGAGATTCTCACTCTGGAACCCAACAAAGTTTCTTTCCATGGGAGAAACAATGTTTTATTAAGAGGAAGGAACCTGGAAAATGTCAATAAAATCCGTATTCAAGGGGATCTGGACTGCATTTCTAAAGAGTGAGACTGTGTGTTTGTTTTATTCATGTACATGAACGTGTGTAGATTCAAATAAATGACACTGTATATCTGTACATGAATGTTTCCCTTCAGATCTCCAGTGTTTGATCGCTCCAGTGACACTTTAAGGTTCCACATTCCACCCAGTGCAACTAAAGGAACAGTGAAAGTGTGTGTTGTTACTCCAGACAACCGTTGTCATGGTAACAGCATCATCACTTACAGTTCCCAGCCCAGTTGCACTGGAATACAACCCACAGTCACCTGGAGCAGGTCAGACCATTTCAGACCACTGTCAGATCAGCTTCCACACTGCATACACTTGTTTTAAGTTACAAATCTAAAGTCTGCTTTTAAAGAAATTGTGTTTCATATCTTTTCATGCAGTGGTGGAAGGAAAATTCATATTCAGGGGAGCAATCTGGAATTAGTGGAGTCAGTTACAGTCCTTCCCACTAATAAAGTGCTGAAAACACAATACAGCACAAGCTCAGAGGTAAGATGCGTTTATTACTTGTGCAAAATTTGTGTTAACTTTAACCAGTCTAGTAGCTTAGAGTCCCACATTCACTCGAGTTCTCATTTGTCAGATTTTATTATTACTTTTCTTATATAATTGTTAAATGCTGACTATAGATATTTAATTAACTGTAACAAAATATTATTTATTGTATTTAAGGCTAAAATGTAGCTTCTTGTACATTTCACATTTATTAATGTCCTATTTTCATGATCTTCCTTTCTCAGGATGTGTGGTTTCACTCACCCCCCTATGATGGCAGTGGTCAGTTTAAATTGTCAATGAATGTTGGGAACACCACTGTTGACTGTGTGGATTATTTCCTCTACTGGCCTGATCCAGAATTCATTCGATTCATTACCTTTCTGGTGGCCAATGATCTACAGGTGAACATTCAGGTAAAGAATGACTAAATTGGGTGAATAAACTGTTACTATTTGTAGTTCTGCCCATTTCAAGCTATATAATAAAAGATGTTGAGAAATTAACGAAAGAATTGGATCTGGCAGTTGTGCAGAGTTGGCACTAATTGTTTTCACTGTTTTTCAGAAAAAGACAGATATGTTGAATTTGAGAATGAATGAGGTGAATGTGACGGGTCTACAGGGAGATCAGCAGTATCAATGTGTTTTGCAGATTATTGAGTCTAATGCAATTATCTGTAAGATTAAAGGAGAATCAGGAGCTGTCACTGCAGTGGACTCACTCACTGTAAGTATGTTTAATTTTCTTGCATATGGTAACTGTAATGTTAAATCTCAAAAGATTATGGGAAAGAGATGTTCGCAGTTTGACGATAATTGCTGCTACATCTTAATCAACTTTATAAACAGGACACGTTTTTCATTGTCTTTTCAGATTGGCATTGGGGATACTTATGTTCTCAGTATGGGAGAAACTACAAGCTATTTCTGTGTCAGTCCACAGAATCCATCTGGTCAAGTATGAAGGAACAATAGAAAGAAAAATATTTCCAGTTTCTCACAGCAAAAAATCTATGGCTTTTCTATGGCTTTTCTTATCTATGCATTGTCATAAAGACAAGTGTTCTCTTTTCCTTTGGAATCAGATTTTGGTTTAAACCTATATGGCTGAATTATTCCAATATTGCCACTTGCCACTGTGTAGTGTTTACTACTTCAGTTGAATACATGTTCAAACTATTTTAGGGCATAAAGAAATTTATTAAAAGATATTAATTTTTATCAAAAATGGGTTTTAAAATTGGTTTCTGCAGGGGACTTCTTTTATTCTTATTCTTGTACACAGTATACTTACAAATAAACATAAAATATTAAATCATTGGAAAGCTGGAAAGTGTCTGGTCTGTATTTAAATGAACAAGAACATTCAAATTCACAAAACATACACATACACATTCAATACAACACACAGGATCTGAATTTTGCCAGTCATTGCGGCACATACTGTATATCGAAGGTTTGGAACAACCTGAGGGTGAGTCAGTGATGACAGATTTTTATTTTTTGTGTTTATTACTGTGAATTTGTTAGCATAAGTGTATTATCTATTGAAATATATTTAAGGCACTAAAAGGGCTTTAAATCTTGACATACAGATCAGAAAATGTTCACAAATAACACTTTGATACTTTTCATCAAAACATAGAAAGCTTACCAGTTTTTTGCTGTGTGATATGGTATTTCCTGCATATGCAGTGGTTGATGCATCTAACAGCCATATTCATAGTGGCTGCAGTGCACAGAGTGTTAATATTTTAGTAGTGCCACTACTTTGACACATTTCATTCTGTACATATAGAAACATGCAAAAAATTAACCAGCTGACCAAAATGTCCTGTTTTTATTGCCATTTATGCGAGAGAGACAGAGAAATGAGCTGTGTGTCATCTGTAAGATTTATATCCAGTCTCCACCAGAGCCACTCCCTCCCGTCAGTTTTGCGTTCTTCGCACGGCTCAAATGCTCTCCCCTCAAATTTAAAGGGGTGCTATTTTGCTTTTTCACTTTTTGAATTTTAGTCATTGTGTGTTGTGTATCTTTAGGCATAAAAAAGATCTACAAAGTTACAAATCTCAAAGTCCACTCCAAAGGGAGATATTTCGTTTTTAAAAAATCTCTTTTCAAGAACTACAACGAAAGGCTCCTTTGGACTACAGCGTTTGTTTTCCGCATGCAATGATGTCACAACACGGTCCATTATAGGGGGGTGGGTAGGGACGAGGTGGGGCGTGGGGATTAGCCAAACTTGCAGTGCAGTGGGTATAAACACAAGCATTGACTAGAGTGGCCGCTACAGAGCAGTAGTGCGCCGCAGACGTGTGCAGTACAGGGGGTCAAAACACATGCCAAAGCCGCGATCGCATGCAGTGTGCAGTAAGAGATTTATTCATCATACAGTGTAGATAGCTTCACTTATAACACGAGTGTTTTTTAAAATGCATAAACTTGCACTAGAATAGGCTAGGCTGATCAGTGATGATGTTTTTTGATGTTAGGCTGCTTTTAGCCTTATGCTGGAGCTGGTTTTGGGCATTGAAACTAAGTATGTAAAATAATGAAATAAATTATCACGATAATATCATGTATTGGCGATCTGCAGGCTGAGGATAAGACTGTACACTACTGTAGCGTATTATTTATTCACCCTCCATGCATCCTAGGTGTATATGACTTCCTTCTTTCAGACGAATGCAATCAGAGTCTAATAAAGTCTAAGTGCATCCATCCATAATAAAAAGTGCCTCACACGGCTCCCGGGGGTCTCCTGTAGCAAATGCATGCGTTTTTGTAAGAAAAATATCCATTTTTAAAATGTAAGATTCACTATTAATCTAACTTGCGCTAACTAATCACAACTAAAAGATCCAAAGACTTAAACTACTTCAGCCTGTGTGCATTGAATTTAGTTAATACATGAGTTTCACAATTCGAGTTGAATTACTGAAATAAATGAACTTTTCCACGACATTCTAATTTATTGAGATGCACCTGTAAATTTCTGCAAAACAGTAATTACATACCTTACTGCACGTTTTGCAGCAGTCTCAAAGTAAAATGTCCAGTAAGAGTGTTGCTAAAGCACATGTTCAATACTCAATAACTGCGGCTGTTCAGAATTCAAATATTCAGGGAGTGCCACTAATCGTAGGTTAATCATGTTGGAAATATCTCCTACACCAAACCCAATCCTAAACCTACCCGATAGTGTTAACAAATGCAAAAGTGTTTGTTAATGCAGCCATGCTATTTAAACTACCATATGCAGATTTGAGCTGTTTTGTTGAACCGTAGTTTCACAGGGTTCATACCAAAGCTCTTCATCACTCAAGCGCAACGCCGTGTGGCGTGAGCTACCGAGCAAACCTATTAGCAAACTCATGCACTACATTCAAAAGAATCCGTTTTCAAATTGCACAGAATGTTAATAAAACAGTAAGCCCCAAGAAGCCATGGCTTACAGTAAATTTATTAAAGTGAAGCAGAGTGCCTAAAACCCCATTTAGCTGTTAGAAATGCACTGACTTATTAATTATACACTGAATAAACAGTGAAATCAAAGTTTCTACAGAGGACAAGCCTGCTGTAATGATATTGTCAGGGTTCTGGATCTGTTTTGTTGTGTTTCTGCCCCTGTCAGAGGTGCAAATGACATCAGTACAGGTGTGTTAGCCGGCTACAATGCCCACCACGAGGGAGAAAGCCGAGATCGTGGAGAGGAGCTCCGCCCACTGCAACATGGCTGAGGGTGAGCTGGTTATGGATCGGAGACTGTTAGAGGCTGAGGGGATATTCAATATGGACATCTATGCCGACCTGCCCCCTCTCCTCTCACCTTCATCGGAGCCTTCTGTGACTGTCATTCCTGAGCTCGGCCCTAAGAGGGCTCCCATGCCAGAGCTCATCTCAGAGGAGGCTCTTATTCCTGAGTACTGGCAGGATCAACCCCGAGAGCCCGGAGGCTTACAAATGCCCACCCTCCCACCCGCTCCGGCCTTCTCCTCTGGCTGCCCCTCTGCTCACCCTCAGCCCTTCATCTGTGCACCACGGGTCTACCAGTCTCCCTCAGCATTACAGTTAAAGGATCCCCTGTCTCCGCCTCTAGCCTCAGAGTACAGGACTCTGCCTTGGCCCGTCGACCCAGCGACTCCACCATAGCTCCTAGCTCCCTCCTCTTCGCCATGGCTCGGCAGTCCACTGGCTCCACCAGGCTCCCTCATCCTCCCGGCTCTGCCTTGATCTGTTGTTGATCATCCTACGACTCTGCTCCCTCGTCCTTTTGGCTCTGTCAGGCTCTTCCATCTCTCCGGCTCCACCTCAGTTGCCAGAGCCATTTGTTCCACCTTGGCCCTCTGGATCCTCCTCATCACCCTGGCACATTGGCTCTCCTTCTCCACCTCGGGCTCCTCCGCCACATGCTCCCCCACCATTGGTCAGCCCCCTGGAGTCGTCAGCCCTTTCTCCTCCATGGCTCCTCTCTCCATTTTTGTGGCTTCTCCCTCTGTCTAGAATGTCCTGGTTCCCCTTTTTCCTCCTTGGCTCCTTCATTCGTCGTCTCCACCCTGAACTCCATTCGTCGTCCTCCACCCAAACCTCCTCCCAAGTTCCAGCACATCCCATCTTCTGTTATTTCTACAGCGCAGCCAATATGTTAAGGTTTGTTGTGTGTATCCTTATATGGTCATGTTTCTGTTCTCGTTGTCTGGTTAGTTATTCTGTGCACCTGTGTCCTCGCCCATTAGCCTGTGTATTTAAGGTTCTGTCTGTGGGTTTTTTTTCCCCTTGTCGGGTCTACTTTACCACTATTATTTTCTGATTAAAGACTGTGTTTACGTTACTTTGCGTCACCTGCATCCTTCCTACAGCGTATTGTGACAGATATCAGTTTGCTTTTGTAAATTAATTTTTAAAACAGTACATAAAACAAAACATACTTAGACGATACCATAAACATGTATGTGAGGTGTGTGTGTAACAATTGTGTATGTATATCTCCATTATGCAGCCTCTAATAGCGTCTTTGTAGAAGGTCAGACAGAATGTTTCATCATTTTTTAATATTAAATGTTACTGGCATGAATGGGTAATAAACTACTACATCAGTTGAAATTAGACCTAATATGGAGGCTAGAGCCCAAGGGCCAATTTAGCTGCAAGGAATAGTTTACCCAAAAATGAAAATTCTGTCATCATGCAGGTTTGGAATAACTTGAGGGTTGACAGTATTTTTAATTTTAGGTGAACTACCCCTTTTAAGTGTCTCTAAAAGTACTTGAACTTAGTTACATTTATTGTACATATCAGGATGTGATATCTGTCACATATAATGCCTTGTAAACTTGAAGAGCCCTAACTTTCATCTTACCACTTTTTTTGCTGTACAATATGGTATTTCCTGCATTGCAAAGCAGCCACGTTACCAGTATTCATAGTGGTTGCTGTGCATAGAGTTGCAGTATTAGTGCCAATATTTTGATACATTTTCATTATGTACATACAGAAACATGCAAAAATCATCCAGCTGAGAAATGCCATCTAAAAATTGCTGTTTGCAACCTTTTCAGTACCACAAAAATAAATAAATAATACATGAAAAAATTAATCTACACTTATAAAAGAACACAAAATGCAGTATGTGGTTTACAAAACTCAATAATCTAACTATGGCATATCATTTGTCTCTGCTAAACAAGTGGCAAATTACCTTAATTGAAAAGAAGAAGTGCTTCAAAGATTTCAATCTTAAGTATTCTGGCTGTAAAGCATCACTAGTGCACTGACAATAGAGCCCACAAATTCACAGAGATACACTGTCACAAATACAGCTCATATCTGAGACACTCCAACAAAGAGAGAGAGATAAAAACAAAAGTAGTTTTGTGATATTTGTGTCAGAATAATAAACAATACGAATATGATAATACATACGGTATATGTCTACAAATAAACTTTTTTTATCTGAAGCTCAAGTGACGTTTGGGATATTTTGACTTTTTAATAAGCGTTTTAAATAGTAGGCTACAATTTCGAGGTTTTAGACTCCCGCCCTCATCTCATGAGCTGCGTTCGCTTTCATTTTCTTAACGTGCATCTGAGACAAGAGTAAACTTAACTTGACAAGATCTCGTCAAATACAATGGTTTGCCAATCCAACTGCTCATTCAGATATGTAATAAGATGAAAAGATACTTACTTGGAATACTTGTACTTATGAAATACTGCATTTGCGATTATGAGCACAACTTCGATGGAGACATTAAGGACTTTGTAGTTGGTAACAGCAAGTTGTTTGTTCTTACTGACCATCGACTACATCAGATGAGACTCGATCTATATGAGGAGAAGAGGAAAGACATCACTAATGCTCCTCACCACAATAGAGTCAACATACTGGTTCCTTTTGATGCCAACCGCACTCTGATAACATGTGGGACTTTTGAAGATGGATATTGTGAAGTTCTTGATATAAATGACATTACAAACAGCATTCATTATGAAAGCAATATATTGGTAGGACCGCGACAAGATGAGAAATATGTTGCCTTCGTGGCAGGTAGATACCTTTTGGTTGGGAAAAAGGACGACGATGCAAAACCTCAACATTCTCTGTTTTCTGCTGTTAGCGTGTGGAGCACTTTAGAGTCTCAACCAGGCGGGATTTTCTCAAGAATAGCGGAAGGAACAGATGCCATCATTCGGAGCACAGTGAGAGATGTGGAGTTTGTTGACGGATTCCAGAGAGTTTCGCCCTCACAATCCTACTTTTTCCTCAATGCAAATACCGACTACGAAAGGAAAGTGATCGTCCTGTGGCTGAACAGCTCTAAAGAGAAAAAGAGAGAGATTATCAAAACTTTACAGGCTGCAACAATACGATGCTGCAGTGATAAAGTTCGTCCAGTGCTCGTCGCCTCCACTGTTATTCCCTCAGTGAACGGCGTTATTTGGGCAGGTGTGTTCAGTGCACAGAATCAGCAGGATCCGGAGAACAGCGCACTGGCTCTGTACGACATCAGTAACGTTCAAGGCCGAGTGAACGGGTTTTGCACTATTGGTGAAAAGCCATGTGGTTCTGAGGTTGGAAATTGCATTCTTATGCTCAATAACTGTTTCACCTTACTGAGACAAGGATAACATTGCATGGTAAAACGTAATTGTAGCTCATTGCTAAAGTCATATAGTTTTTGTTTGTGTTTCAGAGTGGTAGTGAACTTCAGCCGCTCTCTGTGGTATTTAAGTACATCTCAATGTCAGCAGTGGCAGCAATGAGGAGCGAATCCTGGATTGTGCTGTTCATAGGCACCAGTGATGGCCAACTCATAAAGGTCTGCCTCATAACTTATGATCTGGTGTGCCTTGCATACCAGCCTGTGGATGTGTGCACGATAGTATAACATGGTCATAATATTAATAACTACTGCAAACATAACAAGTGGTTTCTTTGTAAAATTAATCAGTTAGGTAACAGTTAGGCAAATTCAAATTCTGCTATAAAGCTGGGTAACGCTTTAGATTACAACCCGCAAAGAACTACGTAAGTAAACTGAATTTACGGTGTATGTTTCTGTAATTATAGTGTACCTATAAAGAACGTACATGTAGGTATAAGGGACCAATATGTTATATTTGGGTAATAAGGGGATAACAAACCAGATATTCAACCTGCAAAGAACTACATAAGTATACTGAATTTACGGTGTACGTTTCTGTAATTATAGTGTACCTATTAGTACGTATGTGTAGGTATAAGAGAACAATAGGCTATGTTACGTTTTGGTAATTCGGGGGTAACAACCAGATATACAACCTGCAAAGAACTGCGCAAGTAAACGGAAGTTACACTGTATGTTTCGTATTTATATTGTACCTACGTGTAAGTATAAGGGAGCAATATGTTACGTTTGGGTAATAACGGGGTAGAAAACAGATATACAAATAATTTATAATGGATTAATTTAAAAAAAACTTAACAGGTACCTGTTCTATTAAATCGTAAGTTTGGTGTATCTATACGTAAGCTTTTTAAAATTACTGGGAAATTATACTCTTGTTCCATGTAGTTACAGGGTAATTGTGCCCTCTGCGGGTTGTAAATTAAAGTGGCGATTGTTCCCCTCTTGTTCAACGAAGTTACAGGGTAGGTACAATACATAAACACACAATCTGAAAATATATCTAAAAATATTTTTTATAGTCGCTAATCCCACTTCTACCTCTAAACCTAACGTTAACTATGACTGAACAGTAATAAAAATATAAAAAACAGGAAAGTGCAATCACAATCATTTATTTATTGCAAAAATGTCAACAGCCATACAAAAAGTAATCCAAATAACGATGCGTTTGCAGCCGCAGTCCTCTCTGGCGGAATACAGTAGGTTTGAGGTGCAGTAGGATGAGAGCAGAATTTAAACTGTTAATCACTGAAAATATTATCCAGATTATTGTCCTTATCCACTCCTCGAAGGCGCCCGCGCGTCATTCCAACACATCTCACCAGAAACACGGCATGTCGTAATCTGTGACGAATGCAGGCGAGAGCCAATGAACGTCCGATTTTCCTGTCGCAAATGCACTTTAGCACGGGTTTATGGCTGTTGCTGCTGGACTCGCTGCTAGAGATGGAGATGAAGATCGCCGGACAAAGCCTTGAATTTGGTTCTGGTCCTCTGCTGTATGGATTCTCAAGATCTGGGTTACAGCACACAAATAAAATGGTTTAATTTGTAATTATGATGCGTGTTCGGTGTATTTTATGGTTCTATTGTTAGTCACAGCATGTTAGAGAAAACGCCTTTGTGTTCCACCACGGCAAACGAAGTTAATATTACATGAATGATTAAACGATTGCAGAAATATTATTTATTTTAAGGGTTTAACGTGTAGTCATGATAACATTATGTAGACCTATTCTTGGAAACGAGCTGGCAACAGAAATCACACAGAACAGAATGAAATGTTATAATTTCATATTAAGTAAACGTTAAATGTTTAGATGATGTAAATATGTCAGTATTGTACATTTAATGTTTGTAAAAATGTAAATAAATGTACATTTTGTAGAACCACATTTTACGTCGCGTTGTTATATGTACCAACCCTGTAACTTCGTTGAACAAGAGGGGAACAATCGCCACTTTAATTTACAGCCCGCAGAGGGCACAATTACCCTGTAACTACATGGAACAAGAGTACAATTTCCCAGTAATTTTAAAAAGCTTACGTATAGATACACCAAACTTACGATTTAATAGAACAGGTACCTGTTAAGTTTTTTTTAAATTAATCCATTATAAATTATTTGCATAGCTGTTTGCTACCCCCTTATTACCCAAACGTAACCTATTGTTCCCTTATACTTACACGTAGGTACAATATAAATACGAAACATTGACCGTAACTTTAGTTTACTTACGCAGTTCTTTGCAGGTTGTATATCTGGTTGTTACTCTCTATTACCAAAACGTAACATATTGGTCCCTTATACCTACATGTACGTTCTTTAATAGGTACACTATAATTACAGAAACATACACCGTAAATTCAGTATACTTATGTAGTTCTTTGCAGGTTGAATATCTGGTTTGTTATCCCTTTATTACCCAAATATAACATTTTGTTCCCTTATACCTACATGTACGTTCTTTATAGGTACACTATAATTACAGAAACATACACCGTAAATTCAGTTAACTTACGTAGTTCTTTGCGGGTTGTAATCTAAAGCGTTACCTAAAGCTGCTGTGGAAAGACAATAGTGTCATTATTCAGCTGCAGTCAGTTCAGTGTTGATTCAGTTCAGCTGTGTAAAGTTCATCCATTATGAAACAAATTCAGTTCACTGATAAGCAGCTCTACTAAAGACAGCGGTGTTGTTATTCAGCTTGAATGTTGTATTTCAGCAGTTTAATGTTGATTCAGTTCAGTAACAGATGCTGCATAATTCATCAGTTATGGAAAAAAAAACTGATTCAGCTCTACTGAAGACAGTAGTTTCATTAATTCATCCAAATGTGGATCATGATGTTGTTGTTATTTTTAGCTTGTGTTGGATGAGAAATTCACAGCAGGTTGTCCAATAGTGCTGTTCAAATCTGATGATGAACGAGCAGTGTTTCCCAAAATGCACTTTGATCCAGTAGATTTCAAACATATCTACATCGCTCTGAGGAAACAGGTGAGGTTTACAACAAAAAGTGTAACTCAATGTTGCAAACAATTTAACAATTAAAAAGTGTTATTTCTGATCAAATCTGTCAAAAAGTCATTTTGTTGACTGACTATTTTTGCTTATGTTTTTGATGTAGTTAAGAAGAGTGTCTGTGGTTCAGTGTGCTAAATACAGCACTCTGAAAGACTGTACAGCTGCTCTGGATCCTCTCTGTGGCTGGTGTGTGAACTCACACAGGTCAGCCTGCCTTTATAACGTGATTTTCACACATGATGTCTGTTTCAGGCTGCATCTATGCCAAATATGCCTAATCATCAGTGCAGAACAATATGTTAACCTCTTATCATATGGACATGATGAACAGTGTGCAAACAGTTCTGTAGTGATACATTGTTTAATGCTGTTTTTATCTAGATGTTCTACTCAAGAAGAATGCTCAAATACGCCATGGGTGTCCATCCCAAAAAACTCTCTTCAGACACAGCTGTTTTCTTTTCAGATGGAAGAGAATTCTTCTAGAAAGGTAGACATCAATGTCTAATTATCATTTAGAAGACTCTTAATGCCAACCATTGCCTTCTCTTCTACACAGATTACTCTATATCTTTCCTTGAGTCTGGAGAGCAAAGGAAATCCTGCTTTCTCATGCACCTTCACCACAGGAAACATGAACCTGTGTGAGGGGTCTGATTCACCTGCAGTTTTCCCAAACTGCTCCTGTAGTTCTTCTGACCTGCTACTATACACTGGAGGTTGGTTCTATGTCAGTACAATGAATTTTGTACTTGGTGGTTTTTGCTTGTTATCTGTTAATGTTACACACATTCAGGAACATTTATAACACTGATTCATTATGTGCGCATCTGTAATTTAAGTGTAATTACAGTAATTTAATCTGTAAGTTAAGTGCTGTTGAAATTTTGTGACTACAGTGCAGCTGTGCACATCCTGACTGTAACTACACGTATTACTACACGTCATTTCCTCTCACTCTCATCAAACTTAACCAACTCAACAGCAGTCCAAAAGAACCTACAGGACTTTTTTCTCTCATAGCTATGGAATATCGCCTTAAGAATCAATCAGGTGCCACCTAAAAATAAATTAAAAACAAAATTAAATATATTTTGCAGTCAATTAGTAAGTCAATTCAAAAGTCAAAAGTAAAAAAAAAAACACAGCAGCTGTGGTTGCTAGAACTTTACAAGAAAATACCATATGTAGAATCGAAATTTATGCAACTACTTCCACAAGCTGAAGTAAATACAAATATATGTAAGATGCACAGTATCACAAATACAACGCAAAAAAGAATTCAAAAAAAGCCTCAGACCTCAAAAAGTATAATATAATAACCAATTGTATCCAGAGTTTGCCTGTGTTTTTTTTTTTACTTTTGACTTTTGAATTGACTTACTAATTGACTGCAAAATATATTTAATTTTGTTTTTAATTTATTTTTAGGTGGCACCTGATTGATTCTTAAGGCGATATTCCATAGCTATGAGAGAAAAAGTCCTGTAGGTTCTTTTGGACTGCTGTTGAGTTGGTTAAGTTTGATGAGAGTGAGAGGAAATGACGTGTAGTAATACGTGTAGTTACAGTCAGGATGTGCACAGCTGCACTGTAGTCACAAAATTTCATGTCTGGCCGACATTAACATCTTGTCGCTACCGTCGGAGTGCAACCGGTACAGCCAGTTATTCCTTGCACCAGGTTGTGGACCCAGGGCTAATCACCCGGGTCCATGTAAAAACAATAAAGGATTTCGAAATCAACAAATGAAGCACCCATTCCGGGCAATAAAAACTTGTTTTCTTTTGATTGCGGCAATGGGTCTCGCCAAGGATTCCAGCTTATGACGGGGCGTTCGAATGCCCTCGATGACGCGGCGGTCAGTCGAAAACAAAACCAACAACAACTACATCAGGTAGATCTAAACATCAAGGCCCCATTTTCAAAGAAATTGGCCACAATCATATCAACATATAACGTTCGAACACTTAGGAATCCTGGCAAACTTCACCAGCTAATCCATGGTTGTATCGAACAAGGAATTGAAATCGTCGCCATACAAGAACATCGGTGGCAAACAAATCAACAAGTTGACATCTATCTTGAAATACTCGACGAGAGAAACATCTGGCGGTTTGACTTTTGTTCTGCAACTCCAAAAGGTCAGGGTGGAGTCGGAATCTTAATGAACAGTAGACTGTCAAAGAGTCTCATATCAACAGAGAAGATCTCTGAGCGAATAATGGTGGCGCATTTTGCAGGCAACCCAGTCACAACATTGATTATAGCCTATGCACCAACTGAGGATAAAAGCGACTCAGAGAAAGACAAGTTCTACGAAGATCTTCAAAAGTGTACCAAAGACATCCCCATTCACAACGTCCTCATCATTCTGGGGGATTTCAATGCTCGTATTGGCAAAGACAACCATTTGTCCAATCCCAAAACGATCGGGCCTCATGTCTTCCACGAAGAAAGCAATGAGAACGGTAAGAGGCTAGTTGACTTTTGTGAAATGGCCAACATGAGACCAGTGCAAGCAAGATTTCCGCATCCGAAGTCAAGAACTTGGACCTGGCAACATCCAAGCAATAGGGACAAAGATGACGGAAATAGGGCTCAGCTTGATCACATCCTTATCAACGGAAAGTGGATCATGTCGGTAGAAAATATAAGAGCCTACAACACGGTCGAGTGTGGGTCAGACCACAGAATTGTCAGCGCCCGAATCAAGATCAAGTTACGAGTGGAGCAACAAAACAAATGTACCAGAACGAAATTCGACTGGGCAAAGCTCAAAGCGAGTGAACAACTTCAGGCTCAGTTCAACGTAGCCGTGAGGAATCGTTTCCTTGCGCTCCAAGAAGAATGTGGAGACAGTGGTTTGCAAGCAAAATACAACAGCTTTGAGAGGTCAGTTGAAGAAACAGCTAACGAGCTGCTCGGCAAGCTCAAGA
Source organism: Labeo rohita (assembly GCF_022985175.1). NCBI lineage: Eukaryota > Metazoa > Chordata > Actinopteri > Cypriniformes > Cyprinidae > Labeo > Labeo rohita. The sequence continues at coordinate 31,240,811 of NC_066872.1, read as the reverse complement.
AACCAAAAACAAAGCATTGGGTTTCCAAGTCAACAACAGACCTTCTTATGCAGAGAAATCAAGCAAAGATAACTTTTAAAAGCAGTTGTAATCCGAGAGATAAACAAGTCTGGCAAGAGCTTAACAAACAGCTTGAATCATCCTATGTAAATGACCAAATGGAACATCTAGAAGGCAAGCTAAAACAGCTCAAATCAGCAGCAGCCTCTGGTCGACTAAGAACTACATGGGAGATTGTCAATGAACTTGGCGGTAAAAACATGTCTAAACAACAGCATAAGATGAAAAGAGCAGACGGAGGTCGAATAAATAACAAAAATGACCTGCGTGAGGAATGGAAAAATCATTTCTGCAAATTGCTTAACAACGTCTCCAGTTCAATAGAAACTGGTACAATACAACCAGCGTTAGAAGACCTGGACATAAATGTAGGTCCCATTACATATCAAGAGACATATGATGCTGTTCAAGAGCTGAAAAACGGCAAAGCACCAGGCTGTGACTATTCAATAACACCTGAAGCGCTCAAATACGGTGGACCGGCAATAATTGAAATCCTTCATCAAATCTGCAATGAGGTGTACAATCAAGAAACCGCGCCAAGACAACTGACAACGAATATCATAGTTCCTCTTGCTAAGAAAGGTGATCTCACTCTAATGACAAACTACAGAGGAATCAGTCTTACGTCTATGGCAACGAAAGTGTACAACAAAATCCTCTTCAATAGAATACGAGAGCCCATAGACAAGACTTTAAGACCCAATCAGGCTGGCTTTCGACGAGGGAGAAGTTGCACTGAGCAAGTACACATCATACGCAGACTCATTGAAAGTGCCGACGACAAAAATCTGCCACTCTATATCACCTTTGTAGATTTTAAGAAGGCATTCGACTCAATTGATAGAGGGAAAATGTTTGAGATCCTACGTCATTATGGAATCCCAGATAAGTTGGTCAGAGCAATCAAGACCATATACAACAACTCTAAAAGCGCAGTCTTAGTCGAAGGAGGACTCACAGAGGAATTTGAAATAACAACTGGAGTCCTTCAAGGCGACACTCTAGCACCTTTTCTCTTCATCATTGTCATCGATTATGTCCTTAAGAACGCAGAACTCAATCATGCGACAATTCACGGCATCAACGAGGGAGAAAACGGCTTTGTCACTCAACCAAGGCAATGTCGACGACAACCAGTAACAGCAATCTTCGACCTTGATTTTGCCGATGATCTGGCACTTTTAGAAGGCAATCTAGAAAGAGCTCAATCCCAACTCAATGAAATTGCCAAACAAGCCGAGCAAGTCGGACTCGTGGTGAACGTAAAGAAAACCGAAGCATTCACCAACCAAGATAAAAGCAAGAACTTGGAGCTAGGAAATCAAAAGATTGAGTGGGTTAACAACTTTAAGTATTTGGGATCAATGGTTAAATCGAGCGAAACCGACATCAGTGTAAGAAAAGCCCTAGCATGGGCAGCCTTCTGGAAAATGAAGGACATATTTCGCTCAAACACCCTTCCAATTCGTCTCAAAACAAACATTTTCCAAGCAGCTTGTCTATCTATACTTCTGTATGGCTGCGAAAGCTGGATATTAACAGAAAAGCTCAAGCAATGCCTCAACAGTTTTGCCACTAACTGCTACAGAGTAATGCTCAACATCAAACGATTGGACAGAGTCTCAAACGTAGGAATCTATCAGAAGATTGGAATTGACCCTCTGGACCTCCAGATACAGCGGAGGCAGTTAAGATACGTCGGTCATTGTCTGCGCAAACAAGAGCACGAGCTGATTAACAAGTACATTCTTTATCAACCGATTGAAAGACATGGATGTAGAAAGCGTGGTAGGCCAAAACTTCTCTACCCGCAGTACATAGGCACGCTGATCAACAGTGAGGCACCGCCAACAGTCGATGAAATGAGAACTGCAGCAAGAGACAGAACGGAATGGTGCAAGCTTGTTGACGCCTGCAAACCCATAATATTTGCAGCCGACTGATGATGATGATGATGTATCCAGAGAGTCATGTAAGAACTATTTTGTACTTTTTCTACCCTGTTCAGGTTTAACAGTCTCTGCTGCAGTTACTATTGAGGATCAGAAGATCGAAGAGACACTGACATTGAGGAACTGCTCCAGTATCACAGAAAATTCACCAAGTATTTCTTCTACACAGTAAGAAACTGCAGTCTATAAGTTTCAAACAATTGAATCCTTGATTTATACTGACCATAATGTAGAAGTGATAACACATTTCTGATGTATGCTGAATGTGTGTAACATGGAAAAAAAGCAGGCGTGTTCAGTGTATCTCAGCTGGGTGTCACTGGTCCTCATCCCTCTGGCAATGTGATTGGACATGTGGACTTGGACAGCAGTTAGACATCCAGGTGAGACAATGTGACACTCGCAATTACTGTTCTTGCAGTATTAGTTATCTTGTTGTTGTTTTCTTCCCTCGTTTTGAAACTGATTGCTCATTATAATTATTTGTATGATGCATGTGAACATCTACTCTCTGAGACAGACTACAGAGTTTGTGTCATATCATGTTTATGTAGTGAGGATTTCGTTTTAAAGGTCATTAAATGTCCTTAAAAAGTATAGTTTACTGCATCTCATGCTCCTCAGCAAAATGTTTCAGTTTCACATAATTAGTTTAAACCATTATGAATATCTTTAGGCTTCTATACCCCATAAATAAAGTTAAAATAATCAACAATGAATTTTACTGGCATGTTTGTTTTTAAGTATCAGGACTTCTCTATTGAATATTTGTGGTATATTTGATGTACAGATTTTAGAAGGATTAGGTATTCTGTATCTTTCTGTATGCTGTGTTATATCGTTTTTGTGTGTATGTCTTGTAGGAGCCAAAGATTCTCTCTCTGGAGCCCACCAATGTTTCTTTCCATGGCAGAAACAATGTTTTAGTAAGAGGAAGGAACCTGGAATCTGTTACTAAAATCCGTCTTCAAAGGGAACTGGGCCACATTCCTAAAGAGTGAGACTGTGTGTTTGTCTAGTGGTATATATGAATGTGTGTAGATTCAGATAAATAATGCTGTATATCTGTACGTAAATGTTTCCCTCCAGATGTCCAGTGTTTGATCGCTCCAGCGACACTTTAAGGTTCCACATTCCTCCTAGTGCAACTAAAGGAACAGTGAAAGTGTGTGTTGTTACTCCTGACGACCGTTGTCATGGTAACAGCATCATCACTTACAGTTCTCAGCCCAGATGCACTGGAATATAGCCCAACGTCACCTGGAGCAGGTCAGATCATTTTAGACCCCTGTCAGATCAGCTTCCACCCATGTGTATTAATATTATGTATAGTATATACAGTCGGGTCCATATATATTTGGACACTGACACAATTTTCATAATTTCAGCTCTGTATGCCACTAGAATAGATTTCATATGAAACAATCAAGATGAAATTGAAGTGCAGACTTTAAGCTTTAATTTAAGGGGTTGAACAGAAATATAACGTACAAAGCTAAGGAATAACAACCGTTTTTATACACAGACCCCCCATTTTCAGGGGCCCAAAAGTAATTGGACAAGTAGTTAGACAAGTAGGACAATTGTTGAGAAACTTTTGCAGAAAATGACTGCCTTAAGGAACTCATAGACATCACCAGCGATTCAGTGATGCTTTGCCAGGCCTTTACTGCAGCTGACTTCAGTTGTTGTTTGCTTGTGGGTCTTTCTCCCTTTAGTTTTGTCTTCAGTAAGTGAAATGCATGCTCAATCAAGTTGAAATCAAAAGACTGATGTGGGCATTACAGAATATTCCACTTTTTTACCTTCAAAAACTCCTGGGTTGCTGTTGCTGTATATTTTGGGTCATCGTCCATTTGTACTACGAAGCGCTGCCCAATCAACTTTGCTCCATTTGGGCAGACGGTATATCCCTGTACACTTCAGAATTCATCCAGCTACTTCTGTCTTCTGTCACATCATCAATAAACACCAGTAACCCAGTGCCACTGGAAGCTATGCATGCTCATGCCATCACGCTGCTCCACTATGTTTCACAGATGATGTTGTATGCTTTGGATCATGAGCTGTTCCGAGCCTTCTCCACACTTTTTTATTCCCATCATTTTGGTACAGGTTGTTCTTAATTTCAGCTGTCCAAAGAATGGTTTTCCAGAAGTGGTCTGGCTTTTTTAAATGTTTTTTGACGAGGTCTAATCTGGCCTTGTTTGCACCTTGTGGTGAACGCTCTGTATTTCCTCTTGTGAAGTCTTCTCTTGATTGTAGACTTTGACAGTGACACAGCTACCTCCTGAAGTGTTCTTCACTTGGCTGGATGTCCTCTATGAACGTCCAGGTCTTTTTATGTTGCTGAGCTCACCAGTGTGTTCTTTTTTTCTCAGAATGTACCAAACGGATGATCTGGCTACTCCTAATGTTCCTGCTATCTCTATGATCAATTTCTTTTGTTTTTGAAGCCTACTGATTGTCTGTTTTACTTGCATGCAGAGCGTTTTGGACAGCATGATGTGGGTTTAAAGCAACAGCTTTCATATACAAATGGCACACTTAAAATAAACTCCAGACCTTTTACCTGCTTAACTGATGTAGAAAAAAATGAAGGAATAGCTCACAACTATCCATGAAACAGCTTTTGTGCCAACTGTCCAATTACTTATGGTCCCTTGAAAAAGGGGGGGTGGTACATATTAAAGAGCTGTAATTCCTTAACCTTTTCTCCAATTTTGAAGAGACTACCCTTAAATTAAAGCTCAGAGTGTGCACTTTAAACCCATTATATTACTGTAACCTGAATATGTTTTGGTCAACAGCTAAAATAATAAAAATTTATGTGTTATGTGTATTTTTTATTGCATTAATTACTGAGTTTCTCCTTTCCTGATTCCTACGTCTACTTTTGATGAAACTGTATTTCATAACTGTTCCAGCAGTGGAGGAAGGAAGATTCATGTTCTGGGCAGCAATATGGAATTTGTGGAGTCAGTTATTATCCGTCCCTTTAATAAAGTGTTGAAAACACAATACAACACAAGCTCAGGGGTAAGATGTGTTTATTACTTGTGTTGTAAGCTAAAATGTAGTGTTGACTTAAACAGGAACCAGTCTAGCAGCTTAAAGCACTTCATCATAATACAGTTAAACGGCCTACATTCACATATAGTGCATAAGTTTGCATTTGGCTCTATAATTTGCTTGTATAATTGTTAAATGCTGTATGTAGATGTAGATGTTTATTTATGTGTAATGAAACAGTGTATTTATGGCTAAAATTAAGCTTTTTGTACATGTCACATTAATTTATAAGTACTATTTTCATGACCTTTCTTTCTCAGGATGTGTGGTTTCACTCATCCCCCTATGATGGCAGTGGTCAGTTTAGCTTGTTGTTGAATGTTGGGAACTCCACTGTTGACTGTGGGTATTATTTGTCCTACCGGCCTGATCCAAAGTTCCTTCAGTTTACTCCCTTTCTAGTGGCCAATGATCTACAGGTGAATATTCAGGTAAAGAATGACTAAACTGACTGAATAAAACATTGCTGTTTGAAGTTCTGCCCTTTTTATGCATTTCAATAAAGGATGTAGAGAAATTAATGAAAGAATTTGATCTGGCAGTTGTACCCAGATGGCACTAATCAGTTTCTGTCTTTCTCAGAAAAAGGCAGATATGTTGAATTTGAGTATGAGTGAGGTGAATGTGACGGGTCTACATGGAGATCAGTGTGTATTGGAGAAGATTGAGTCCAATGCCATTATCTGTACAATTAAAGGAGAATCTGCTGTCACTGCAGTGGACTCACTTATTGTAAGTTTGTTTTATTTTTTTACATATTGTACTTAAAATGTTAAATCTCAGTAGATTATGGAACGGAGAAGTCTGTAGTTTGACTTTATTAATTGCTGCTAAATCTTAGTCAAGTTTATGAGATACTTTTTTTTTTTTTTTAGATCAGCATTGGGGATTCTTATGTTCTCAGACTGAAAGAAAATACCAAATATTTCTGCATCAGTCCACAGAACCCATCTGGCCAAGTATGAAGTCAAGTTGGCCAGAGCAATAGAAAAAAAAAATCTGGTTTCTCACAGCAAAAATCTGAAAAAAAGCATGATTTGCTAGTTCTATAGCTGTTATATCTATGTACTGTCATACAGATGAGCAGGTGTTTTCCTACAGTAATTATTAGAAATATTTTTTTGGATTTAACACAATATCCAGTCTGTTTTTCCTGTTCAGTGGCCACTGTGATTTAGATACAAACATACAGAATTTGTAAGTAAACTTATGATATAATGCCCCGTTTACGCATATAAAAAGTATAGAAGATCAGAAGAATAATATTACTCCTATCTCATCTTTCATCTTTCTGACTGGTCAGAAATCTGAAAACTGACATCAGATTCTGTGGCGTTGTTCTCTACACAGCAGGTGGCGCTGTGCACTGTCTTATTAATTATACAGTGAAATCAAAGTTCCTAAAGAAAACAAGTCTGCTGTTTATTACTGTGATACAGTTTTTTTTTTTTTTATAGTGAAAGTTGATTGTAATCCCCGTAAACCTACACAATTCTAATTTTATCTTCTTAATCTGATATATTATGATATCAGTATGCTGTACACAGTTTACACAGAAAGAGTCCAGTCTGTACTTAAATGAACAAGTACATTAACATTCACAAAACATACACACATTCAGTACAACATACAGCAAGTCATCACAGCATATATTTCATCAGCATGAATGGGTAATAAAAAAATATAGAAATATATAGAAATTACCCCTAAAATGGAGGCTAGAGCACACGCACCATTTTAGCTGTGCATTAAAGGAAAAGTTCACCTGTTTATCTATTCTTTTTCTATTTATCTATTTTCTTTTATTATACAATTAACAAAAAAAGCTCTACTAGCTTGCTCTATTCTTTTTCTATTCTATCTGCTTTCTTTTATTTATTTTATCATTTAAAAAAAAAACTTGCTACGTGTACTGAGTTAGGCTAACTGAGACTTGTCATTGCATTGCTCTTTTGTTGATTTTGATGGCTTCCATTGTCCTCATTTGTAAGTCACTTTGGATAAAAGTGTCTGCTAAATGTTTAAATGTAATGTATTTTAGTAGTGCCATTATTTGGCACATTTTCATTCTGTACATACAGAATCATGCAAAAATAAACCGGCTGAGAAACTGCATCTGTACTAAAACGTTTTGTTTGCAAACCATTCTTGTTTCAGTACCACAAACATCCCTCAATATTAATATACACTTTAGAACATTAGAACATTAAGAACACAAGATGAAGAGTGATCCCACAGTTAAATTTTAAAACGTTTAGGCGATACTTTTTTAATTTAATTGTATTCATTTTATTATTTTTTTATTTATACATATTCATTTTTAACTTTCACTCAATTAACTGTTTGGAAAGCTTGTCTTTGTTTTAGAAATCAAAATGTATCTGTTGTTGTTAGACCCCCGCCCACATCTCACAGCGCTCATTCACATCCACCCACTGCACCCTTATATGCATCTGAGTGCAGTTGATCTCTGTGACAAGATCTCGTCATCAAACACACAAGTAGGCCTATCCATCAGCTCATTTACTTAGTTAATAAGATGGGAAGATACTCACTTGGAATACTTTTACTTTTTTAAATATTGCATTTGCGGTGATGTGCATGACTTTGATGGAGACATTAAGGACTTTGTAGTTGGTAACAGCAAGTTGTTTGTTCTTACTGACCATCGACTACATCAGATGACACTCGATTTATATGAGGAGAAGAAGAAAGACATCACTTATGCCACTCACCACAACAGAGTCAACATTCTGGTGCCTTCTGATGCCAATATCAACATACTTTTGATGCTGTGTTTAGTGGTATATGAATGTGTGTACATTCAGATCAATGATACTGTACATCTGTACATGAATGTTTCTCGTCAGATCTCCAGTGTTTGATCGCTCCAGTGACACTTTAAAGTTCCACATTCCTCCCAGTGAAACTAAAGAAACAGTGAAAGTGTGTGTTGTTACTCCTGACGACCGTTGTCATGGTAACAGCATCATCACTTACAGTTCTCAGCCCAGATGCACTGGAATACAACCCACAGTCACCTGGAGCAGGTCAGATAATTTCAGACCACTGTTTGATTATCCACCACACACATGCATTTGCTTTCTATCATTGTTGTGACTTTTTATTGACAGTTTTTTACTTACCATCTTTATTTAATTTATTATTTTATAATGTATTGTATATAATAATATATGACTATTATGTATTTACATATAGTATTTTATATTAGTGATTTGGGCCCTTCTTGATTCTGAAGTGTGCAATTTGATTAAATTGTCTTAAATGTCCCTTTAGTGGTGGAAGGAAAATTCATGTTCAGGGCAGTAATATGGAATTAGTGGAGTCAGTTACTGTGCTTCCCTCTAATAAAGTGCTGAAAACACAATACAGCACAAGTTCAGGGGTAAGATGTGTGCTTTTTACTCCTGCATTAGGCTAAAATGAGCTATGCCATAAGGAACCAGTCTAGCAGCTTACGTCACAGTATCTGACATATGGATATCAATAGTCAAACAGCCCATATTCACATTAATTCTAGTTTGGCAGATTGTTTAATTACTTTGCAAATATAATTGTTAAATGTACAGTATTTCATTGACTGTTCAGAGAGCTTCACTCTCTACATGTCACATGTATTTGTTATATTTTCAATGTCTCTCTTTCTCAGGATGTGTGGTTTGACTCACCCCCCTATGATGGCAGTGGTCAGTTTAGATTGTTGTTGAATGTTGGGAACTCCACTGTGGACTGTGTGGATTATTTCCTCTACCAGCCTGATCCAGAATTCACTGGATTCTCCACTGTACCGCTGGCAAAAGATCTACAGGTGAACATTCAGGTGAGTTTAGTGATACAGTGAGTTTAACATCAGTGTACAGTCTGCATGTTGTGGCATCTGTGGGTATTAAAAACTCTCAATAAAAATTATTATTGTGAGCAGTCAGGGTTTCTGCGCATCATCATGTGAAACTCACAACCTCCAAACCAAGCAACACTTTCTGTTTTTCAGAAAAAGACAGATATGTTGAATTTGAGCACAGGTGAGGTGAATGTGAGGGGTCTACAGGGAGATCAGCAGTATCAATGTGTTTTAGAGAGGATTGAGACCAATGCCATCATCTGTAAGATTAAAGGAGAATCAGGAGCTGTCACTGCCGTGGATTCGCTCACTGTAAGCATGTTTTTTTTCTTGCATAGATTATGCAAAGGAAAATCTCATATTTTGATTTGATAATTAATGCTACTCTGTTAAGTTTAAAATTTAACACGCAAACACAAAAGAATCTTAATCAATAAATTTTCTTATTCATTTTTCTGTCTTAACATAATATCCAGTTTTTTTCTGTTAAATGGCCACTGCAATACCCACTGATATATACAAACAGAAGTAAAATTGTGCTGTAAAGTTCCGTTTACAAATTACTCAGAAATCTTCTGTTGTTCTCCAGACAGCAGGTGGTGCTTTATACTCACTTACTATGATATGCTGTAAAAACATTGCCATTCAAATCGCAGATACAAACTCACAATTCTTTTTTTTTTTTTCGAAGAATTGTGAGATACTGTATGAAAAAGGTATGAATAGGTTCTGTTTTCTGTATTGGTTTAGTCCTTTGTGTTGGTTTCTTCCAGTTCCTATTTGTCCTTATCTGGTTGTTCCTGTTCTCATTAGTTCATTATTAGTTAACTCCCATTACCTGTTTTGCCCTCATCAGCTACCCTATTTTAAGTGTCCTTTCTGTTCAGTTTACTGTCGGTTATTGTTTAGTGTCACTTGTGTTTGTTTAACCTGGAATATTTACCTTCCATGTATCGTGTGGATTCTAATTAAAAGCATATATGTGGATTACCTTCATCTTCCTTGCCTTCCTTGGACCTACCATGACAGTTATAAAGTCAGAACTGCAAAATAAAAACATGCAATTGCACATTTATTCACACAGGACTTAAGATAAAAAGTCATAATAACCTTTTTTTTATTATTTTTTTTTTATTCTGTGGCAGAAACGGGCTTCCATAGGTCTGTTATTTAGCACTGTAGTATTTTTTCATTGTTCTCTTATTAATCTGATATTTTGATGTTATTGGTATACTGTAAAACAAAGTATAATTAAATAAACATTTTTCCATGATCATTTTAAAGGCCTATTGAAATGATTACTATAGTTGCATGATTTAACTCTGCTGTTGACCCTTTCAGGCAACTACATGGAATGATGGAAATATTCCTTCTGAAAAGATGATAAAAGAGCAAAATGAGAGGCAGAACAAAGAAAAACACAAAAACTCAATGCTTGCTCTAAATGTAACGATGACACGATTCATTTAATGTTAGATATAGTTTCACTATTATTCTGCTAACAGAGTAAAGACTGCAAATTACCTTTGAAAAGACGAGCTGCTTTAAAGATTGATTTACCATCAATTTACCATAATTAGCAGAAAAAGCATCTCTAGTGCACTGATAATAGAGCCCACAAATACACAGAGATACACTCTCATACAATTACAGCTCATGCTTTAAGACACAATCCATCAGACAGTGATGATAATAAAAAAGGCTGCTATATATTTATGTGTTGTGTCAACCGACAAGTTAAATGATTATAACCTTCATGGTAATTGATTTAGCTAGATAGGGCCTGTATGCCAATCAGCAATTCATGAAATTGTATTTGCATATGTATGTACTTTTTTTCTATATGTAATAACATGTTTGGTTTTTTTTTCAGTCGTCTGAAGTGCATCATTTTATTAAGTTTTGTGATATTTGGGTATGATATTTGTTCAGAGCCTTATATAATCATGACACTGGTATTGTTATTAAACAAGCTTTTTTTAATGTTCACTCAAGTAATTTTTTGGATAGTTGGATAGTTTTTACTAAACATTTTAGAAACATCCTACAATTTCCTTGTTGTTGTTACACCCCCGCCCTCATCTCACATCTCTGCTTTCACTTCTATCTATTTCGCCCTTTTGCATCTCAGCGCAGCTGATCGTCGTGACAAGATCTCGTCAAATACAATTACTAGACTTATCCAACTGTTCATTTAGCTATAGTATTTAAGATGAGAAGATACTTGCTTGGAATACTTGTACTTTTGAAATATTGCATTTGCGGTGATGTGCATGACTTTGATGGAGACATTAAGGACTTTGTAGTTGGTAACAGAAAGTTGTTTGTTCTTACTGACCATCGACTACATCAAATGAGACACGATTTATATGAGGAGAAGTGGAAAGACATCACTAATGCAACTCACCATAATAGAGTCAACATTCTGGTGCCTTTTGACGTCAACAGCACCTTAGGTAACGTGTGGGACCTTTAATGGATATTGTGAAGTTCTTGATATAAATGACATTACAAACAGTATTTACTATGAAAGTAATATATTTGTAAGACTGCAACAGAATGAGAAATATGTTGCCTTTATAGACGGTAGGTACCTTTTGGTTGGGAAAAAGGACGATGACGCAAACCCTCAAAACAGGTATTCTGTTGTTACCTTGCGGAGCACTTTACAGTCTCAACAAGGTGGGATTTTTTCAAAAAAATGCAGAAATGTCAGAGGCCATCATTGAGAGCACTGTGAAAGATGTGGAGTTTGTCGATGGATTCCAGAGAGTTTTACCCTCACAATCCTACTTATTTCTCAACGCAAAGATTGACTCAAAGAGGAAAGTGCTTGTCCTGTGGATGAACAGCTCTAAAGGAAAAAAGACAGAAATCATCAAATCCCTACAGACTGCAACGATAAAATGCTGTAGTGATAAAATTCGTCCAGTGCTCATCGCCTCCACTGTTATTCCCTCAGTGAACAGTGTTATTTGGGCAGGTGTGTTCAGTGCACAGAATCAGCAGGATCCGGAGAACAGTGCACTGGCTCTGTACGACATCAGTAACATTCAAGGCCAAGTGAAGGGCTTCTGCCCTGTTGGTGAGAGGCAGTGTGATTCTGAGGTTAGAAATTACATTGTATTTATGTTTTAAAAATAAGAACAAAATTTTAATGAGATAAAATAACCTTTTGTAACATGCAACAACAATATGTAATTGTACTATTCACTAGTCATAGAAAGTTTAATTTTGTTGTTTGTTTTTTTAGAGTGGTAGTGAATTTAGGCCGCTCTCTGTGGTGTTCAAGTACATCTCAATGTCAGCAGTGGCAGCAATGAGGAGTGAATCCTGGATTGTGCTGTTCATAGGGACTAGTGATGGCCAACTCATAAAGGTCTGCTTCACCTCTATCTCATAAACATGTGTCATTTTTTTCACTAATCTTTACAAGTTTTCATTTCTAAAAATCTGCCCACCATTTCCAATTAAACTTACAGCTCTAAACTGTTGTTTAATTCTGCATTTGAACTACTACAGTCATAATTCATGATTTGCATTTTGGTTTGTTTTCTAGCTTGTGTTGGATGAGAAATTCACACCAGGTTGTCCAATAGTGCTGTACAAATCTGATGATGAACAAGCAGTGTTTCCCAAAATGCACTTTGATCCAGTAGATTTCAAACATATCTACATCGCTCTGAAGAATCAGGTGAGGTTTAAAAATGTGCAATTAACAAACAATAAAAATATATTCAGTATATATACTACTGATGTAGTAGAAAAAAATGATTAATGAATTGTTTCTGTATATAACATTTAAATGTACAAAAATGACTTTTACAGTGTTCTAAAATAAATAAGTAAAAAGTGAGTCTGCTTTTCATTTAAGCCTTATAACTTTTGTTGATCCAAGACAATGTTTTAATCCACAAAAAAGAAAAAAAAATCTTTTAGAGATATCAACAGTTAGAGAACCACTAAATTAAACTATGTAGATGTTACTAAATCAGGCAGTATGTCAGATACTTTACTGTGTGTTAGATTCTGCTTTGTTTTGATGTAGTTAAGAAGAGTGTCAGTGGCTTCAGTGTGCTAAATACAGCACTCTGAAAGACTGTAGAGCTGCTCTGGATCCTCTCTGTGGCTGGTGTGTGAACTCACGCAGGTCAGTCTGCCTTTATCACATGTGATCATTCACACATCACACACAATATCTATTTCAGGCTGCATTTAAATATGCCTAATTGTAGAACAGCATGTTAACTTCTTATCATCTATATGGACGTGATAAGCAGTGTGCAAACAGTTTTGTAGTAATATATTGGTTGATGCTGTTTTTATCTAGATGTTCTACTCAAAATGAATGTTCAAATACTTCATGGGTGTCCATCCCAAAAAACTCTCTTCAGACACAGCTGTTTTCTTTTCAGATGGCACAGAAATCTCCTAGACAGGTAGACATCAATATCTAAGTCTATCATTTTGAAAATGCTTACAAGACTACTCTTCACTAACCAATGCCCTCTCCAACACAGATTACTCTACATCTTTCCTTGAGTCTGGAGAGCACAGGAAATCCCACTTTCTCATGCACCTTCACCACAGGAACCGAGAAGCTGTGTGATGGGTCTGATCTGCCTGCAGTTTTCCCAAACTGCTCCTGTAGTTTTTCTGACCAGCTACTAAATACTAGAGGTTGGTTCTCCTACAATGAAGTTTTTATGTGCTATATGATAGTATATAATCATAAACATTTGTTAATCTGTTCAGATTTAAGAGTCTCTGCTACTGTTACTATTGAGGATCAGAAGATCACTGAGACACTGACACTGAGGAACTGCTCAAGTATCACAGATAATTCACCAAATGCTTCTTATACAGTGAGAAATGCAGTCTAAAAGAGTTTTGAAAGACTTCCTTGAATGTTTATTTTAAAAATATTAAACATGAATTAAATGCAGGTGTGTGCAGTGTATCTCATCTGGGTGTCACTGGTCCTCTTCCTCCCAGAGTTGTGACTGGACACAGGGGCCTGGACCACAGTTAAATATACAGGTGAAATGACATGTAATCTATAATCTAGTGATTCAGTATGTTTATTGAGAAAGCGCATACCTTAATAATGTCATATTAATTCATTGTTGATAGCTGAACTATCATCATTTTGACTGAAGCAAACTCAGAAAGTACATCAACTGCTCTTTCTCTGCTCTTTAGGATGCATGTAAAGATCTATTCTCTGGGATGGTCTACAAAGTAAGTGTCATGCTGATTGTGTGCTCAACTTTACAGAATGGGGATATTGTTTTTTCAGTGTCTTACTGTTTCAAATGAATATGACTTTACAAGAAGCTGCTTCATTTAAGAAACAATTTGTCACAATCACAATTTTAAATGTATGTATATATATTTATGTAAATAAATGTATGTGTATTTATGATGATAATAATAGTAACAATAAAAATAATACTAATTGATATTATTATTTTATTGAAATATATAATGCATTTTTATTTATTTTTTTGTAACTGAATGCAACCTATGGTGTTTTGTAGGAGCCAGAGATTTTCTCACTGGAGCCCAACAAGTCTTCTTTCCATGGCAGAAACAATGTTTTACTAAGAGGAAGGAACCTGGAAAATGTCACTAAAATCCGTATTCGAGGGGATCTAGACTGCATTCCTAAAGAGTGAGTCTCTTTGTTTGTTTTTTCATGTATATGAATGTTTGTAGATTCAGATAAATGATGCTGTATATCTGTACATGAATGTTTCCCTTCAGATCTCCAGTGTTTGATCGCTCCAGTGACACTTTAAAGTTCCACATTCCACCCAGTGCAACTAAAGGAACAGTGAAAGTGTGTGTTGTTACTCCTGACGACCGTTGTCATGGTAACAGCATCATCACTTACAGTTCTCAGCCCAGATGCACTGGAATACAGCCCAACAGTCACCTGGAGCAGGTCAGACCATTTCAGACCACTGTCTGACCAGCTTCTACATCTCATCAAAAACTTACAAAAATAACTGACATTTTAATTATTAAATCTAATTTCCAAGAATGTTGTTTATATGGGGAAAAAAAAAGATTTGCAAAGTAATGATTGAAATAATAGCAATACTGTTAACAGATGAAAAAACACATGCTGAAGTAAAAATCATTGCATGTGTCATTATAATATTAACATTTACTGAAAATCAAGCTGAAATGGAGTTATGAGGTTTTTGACCAGCAAATTACTAATGATGTAAAAATTACACATTGCCGTGTAAGTGTAACTCAGATGCTCAAAAGTGAGTGGTTGGAGTTAAAACTTTAATACTGTACTGTATTTTTGCTTCATATCATGTATCACTGGCTGAAATTTTTTTCAATCTGTTCTTGCAGTGGTGGAAGGAAGATTCATGTTCAGGGCAGCAATATGGAATTAGTGGAGTCAGTTACTGTACCTCTCTCTAATAAAGTGCTGAAAACACAATACAGCACAAGCTCAGGGGTAAGATGTACTCATTACTTTTGCAGCATGCATTGCGTATATGCAAATATCAACCACAATGGTATGTCACATTGAGAAAGTAGTCATTTTGGCAGCTTAGTTTAAAAAAATTAATTGCAGTGAGGACATCTTGAGGTCTGAAACTTAAGAGTGTTACACGTAAAAAAAAATCTTATATGTCTTTTTAAAGCTATACACTATATGTATACACGTTGTTACAATGAACAAGAAAAAATTGATCATGGATTATTCAAGAAGTCAAAATCTACACTTCCATCACACTCTATTTTAAGGTCTAGGTCTCGCTATTGACAAACCATTAACTACGGCTTTTGCCTCAATAAACTCCTAATTTGCTGCTTATTAATAGTTAGTAAGGTAGTTGTTAAGTTCAGGTATTGGGAAGGAATAAGAATGTAGAATATGGTCATGCAGAATAAGTCGTTAATATGTACCTAATAAGTACCAATAAACAACCAATATCCTATTAATATGCATGCTAATAAGCAACTGCGCATCCCATCCAGGGATCAGACATGCAGTTTCCAGAGGTCTGGACACAGGGTGCCCCCTCTCTGAGTCAGTAGATCCTTCCCCAGAGGTATCCACCAGGGGCTGTCACAAGGAGCAATAGTTCCGGGAACCAGGTCCGAGTGGGCCAGTAGGGTGCCACAGGCAGGACCGGTTCCTCGTCTTCCCTGATCTTGCACAGTATTTGTGCGAGAAGGCTCACTGGGGGAAACACATACTTGCACAGGCCCTGCAGCCAGCTGTGTGCCACGACGACAAGGCGTACTGCTAGCAACTCTAGGCAGTTAATGTGCCAGTGTAGCTGGAAGCATGTCCAAACCCCCGACACTGCCTACCCGTCGTACGTGGCTCCCTAACTTTGGGGTTGTGAGCACTCTCATGCAGGTCCTTCAGTGCCTTGGCGTGTAATGTGGAGGCAGCTTCTCCACAGCCTACATAAGCACTGCCGATCAGAGCCAACGAGTGCCTACTGGCCTGGGAGAGGAGCAATGGCTTGCCCCGCCAGGCGGAAGCAGTACTTGTACACATTTGCATCGCTATTGACTGCTCCACCGGAGGGACCTCTGTGTACCCGTCAAGGGTGGAGAGGGAGGATAAACCACTGGAGCTGTTTCTGGCAGTAAAAGGCATCATCCACGTCTCAGTGAGCTCATCATGCACTTTCAGAAATAAAGGGTGGAGCCCTGAGAACCAGGGTGAGCTGAGTATGCATTGCACCTGCTGCCGCTCATGCTCATGTTGCAACGAGCGGCAGCTGGATGCAATCATCGCATCCCAATTTGCATTTGCTTGTTTAGTTTACACTCAAAGTGGATTGGTCTCTTTAAGCAAGATCATATTATTACCGTCATGACGTCGAGAGTGAGCGACTAAAAGGGAACATTTACGTTACATTAAGCCATATAAGACTTAATACCCAGGGTTCCCTTTAACCACTACATAATGAAACTGTAAGGAAAGGAAAATTTGATTTCTCATATCATGACATCACTTTAATATTTATATTTAACACTTCACATGTGTTAGAGTCATAATTTCATTGTCTCTCTTTCTCAGGATGTGTGGTTTCACTCTTACCCTTATGATGGCCGTGGTCAGTTTAGATTCTTGTTAAATGTTGGGAACTCCACTGTAGACTGTGGGTATTTGTCCTACGAGTCTGATCCAAAATTCACTGAATTTACCACCTTACAGGTGGCCAGTGATCTACAGGTGAACATTCAGGTAAAAAAAAACTTGCTTCAGACGAGCAAGATCTGTCCCTCAGAATTTGAGCTGGCAACTGTGCATTAATGGCACTAGGTAAACTTCTCTGAATCTCTGTTTCTCAGAAAAAGGCGGATCTGTTAAATTTAAGTATCAATGAAGTGACAGTGACGGGTCTACAGGCAGATCGGCAGTATCAGTGTGTTTTGGAGAAGATTGAGGCCAATTCCATTATCTGTAAGATTAAAGGTGAAGCAGGAACCGTCCCAGTAGTGGACTCACTCACTGTAAGTGCGTTTTTGATATTTTCAATTCTTTGGTATTTCTATGGATTCTATGGAAGTTCACTTACTTAATGGAAGTTCATTTACTAGACTTAATAACACTGTTGTAGTAAGTAATGTAAATCTTATTTAATTTGGTAAGATGAAAAGAAATCTCTTTTGTTTCATTTCAGATCAAGATTGGGAATTATGTCCTCGGGATGAGTAATACAACGTATCAGTTCTGCCTCAGTCGACAGAATACACCTGGCCAAGGATAAAGGAATAATGGAAACACAAATAATTCTCAGCATCTTCCAGTGGGAAAAAAGGATAGGCTGAAAAACGTCTTGGTTACATCTGTAACCCTCGTTCCCTCCTTCAGGGAGGTTACATCATAACTAACGTATTTGGGGTCTCCCTTGGGAGGCCAATCACCTCTGAGTTAACTGGAAAGGGCCAATGAAAATTGGCGAGTGGATTTTGCATGCTAAGCCACTCCCCCGTACATATGGGTATATAAGATGGCAGCGTGCATCCACTCATTCAGATTTATGCTGAGGAGCTGAGCTGAAAACCGAGCACCCCAGCGCAGTCCAGGATTGTGGCAAAAGGACGTAACGTCTCCATTCCCTCCTTCAGGGAATGAGGGTTACAAATGTAACCAAGACGTTCCCCTTCTGCTGACCTCCAAAGCAAACAAAGAGCTGCTCGGAGCGTCTGAAGCTCCGGGTGCGGTCCACGTAAGTGCGCAATGCACAATTGGGACACAGCAATGCTAAGGCCGGGTCTGCCTCCTCTGGGGGCAGAGCTTGCAGGTTCACCACCTGATCCCTGAAGGGGGTGGTGGGAACCTTGGGCACATAACCAGGGCTGGGTCTCAAGGTCACGTGAGAATCAGCTGGACTGAACTCTAGGCACGTTTCGCTGACCAAGAAAGCGTGCAGTTCCCCCACCCTGATAGAAGTAAGTGCGATCAGGAGCGCGGTCTTTAGAGACAGATACTTCAGCTTAACTGATGTAAGTGGTTCAAAGGGGACCCTCCGAAGGTCTAGCAGGACCACAGAGAGGTCCCAAGAGGGGATGAGGTGTGGGCGAGGAGGATTTAATCTCCTAGCACCTCTCAGGAGCCTGGCGATCAGGTGATGCTTCCCCAGGGACAGCCTGTGCTCCAACTTCTCCTGGAGGAAGGAAAGCACCATTCCAACCGAACATCTCTGAGGAATCAGCGAAAAGACCCCACTTCAAGGCACAGGCCTGCCTCATAGAGGGGGCTCTAGCCTGAATAATGGTGTTAATCATGGCCTGGGGAAGGCCAGTGAGGTCTACCATGTTCCGTCCAGAAGCCACACTTGGAGGTTCCAGAGATCGGGACGGGGGTGCCAAATTGTGCCCATCCCCTGAGAAAGAAGATCCTTCCTCAGGGGAATCTTCCAGGGAGGGGCTGCTGCGAGGAGCAAACTCGGTCGGCAAACCAGGTTCAGGTGGGCCAAAAAGGCACAACCAGCAGAACCTGCACCTCGTCCTCCCTGATCTTGCACAGAGTCTGTGCAAGGAGGCTCACTGGGGGAAAGGCGTACTTGAGAAGGCCCCGGGGCCAGCTGTGTAGGGCCTCAGGTAGGGAGTAAAATAGCTGGCAGTGGGAGGATTCCGGGGAAGCAAACAGGTCTACCTGAGCTTCAGTGAATTGACTCCAGATGAGCTGGACCGCCTGAGGGTGGAGTTGCCATTCTCCGGGGAGAGTAAGCTGTCATGAGAGCGCATCGGCTGCACGATTCAGCTCCCCCGGAATGTGAACGGCGTGCAGCGATCTGAGCCACGTCTGAGCTTGCTCTTTTCTCAGTTGACCTGAAGCCCCAGAAGACTGAGATGCCGAAGTACCAGATCTCTCTGCTCGCACAACAGATCTCGCGAGTGAGCTATTATCAGCCAGTCGTCGAGATAGTTGAGAATGCGGATTCTCAACTATCTCGAGATGAACCGGCGCCGTCCTTCGGCAGCTCCATGGGGCCATGAGTGGAGGGCTCGGACCTCCATGGGGGCTGACCCGATGGAGCATTCCGAACAGTAATCCTCAGCTGGAGCTCTTATGGCCCGCCGAGCTAGGCTGGGTAGAAGACAAAGGCAGCCTCTTCGCGAATGAGAGGCAGGACCTAAGCGTGGCCATGGACATACACTCGCAATGAATGCACGAACCATCCACGAATGCCACCTCAGCGTGTTTTTGGCCCAGGCACGTAAGGCAGCGATCGTATCCGTCATTAGAGGTAGAGAAGCTACTGCACCCAGAAGCACACGGTCTCATGAGACACTCTCAATGACCGTGCTTCGTTGGAAAATCACTCTTTTAGCACTGGTTTGCCCAGGGAAGGACCGCAGCACAAGCGCGCACGCAAGAGTGGGGTTTTTCGCTGATCGCAAAGTTACCGGTGCAATGAAGCAGCCGGCTACGCAGCAGTTGAGAGTCCAACGGCGATCTATTCCAGTCAGCTTTGCAGGTGAAGCTCCGAAGCAGAAATCTGAATAAGTGGATGCACGCCGCCATCTTATATACTAGGGATGCACGATATTATCGGACTGATATCGGAATCGGCCGATAATGACTTCAAATGTAAATATCGGCATCGGCCCGATATGAAAAATTATGCCGATAGGTTTTGCCGATAAGATGAATATGTTAACTCACATGTGCTAAGGGTGTGCTAGGGATTAGATCATGTCAGCAGTGTGGCTCATTCTTGAAGCAAAGTTTTGACTGAATGAGGAGAAGATTCACTGTTTTGGATCGCTGCATTTAAACTGAGAATACACATACAGAATGATGCATAAGCAATAGCACGTGCAGTGGCAGCAGTGGCTGTAGGAGAAAACGCTCCGTTGTTCCATTTGGGATAATTTACTGTTGCCTGTTTCATATCCAGTCACTAGATCGCTAAATGCACATTTTAAATGGTTTTATGGTGCTCTTTGTTGTTGTATTTGAAACCCAATGGCTGTGTTTGCACATGACATGATCTGCATTTAAAATAAAAAGTAATTACGGCGCGCGGTCAGTGAATTCTCTTTCTTCGGCGGCGCAACGGCAAAACACACTGTTGCTCATATGAAACATTTTTCGTGAATATGACACAAGTGAGGTACAAAGCATTCTTTATAAGTTAAATAATTGGTTAGCAGGCAAATGTTAGTAGCGACCATACTTTTGGATTCATGCCGTTCGAGCCAATACATTTAAAGCCATAAGCGGTTGTGTGTCCTGTTTTCCCGGTTGGTCACGAATTGCCACAAACTTAATAATATTTATAGTTTCTTTTCACAAATCATCACCGTCTCACCCTTTAATTTCGCAGGTTTGTTTTCTTGTCATTTACTTTTAATCCATGTTGTCGTATCATTTATGCGGGTAAACTGCGTGTGGGAAATAAAAGATTTCGTGGCAATAAATTAAGAATTCGTTACTACGACTTTCTAATTCGTTCCCTTATTTTACAAATTAATAAATTAATAAAACGTAGGAACGAATTAACAAGTTGTAGGAAATAATTATGTTCGTGTTCCGCAGCCCTGTCAGAGCGCAGTGCACGGTATAAAATAATTAGAAATTATAATTAAACATGACTTAGTGACTACATTTCTATTACATTCTTTCCATGTTGAATGCCTTTGTATTGCAGGGCTCTAGACTGAGCAAAACTGTCACATTTTTTTTTTTTTTTTTTTTTTTTTTAAATGTGCAAGTTAAAATTTGACGTGGTCGCACTGCTCCATACAGCGCGGGTTACAGAGTTACAAAGCCGTGGCATATTCAGGATTTCACTGATCACGCGAAGAGTAGTTTTCGTTGTGAGCGCTTCGGGTGTAGAGCCTGGTTTGTATTTGTAGTGTCAGCACGAGCCAGGTGGTGACGGCAATAAGGACGCGACTATTCTGGAAACGATGACGGACGGAGGATTTGGTTTTCGAGTAGGGTAAAAGACCGCTTGTTAAACCAGAGAAGGTAAACATGTTGGTATTCTTGTGCAGAAAAAGTGTACTGTTTTGCCAGTTGGTCACGAATTGCCACATAACTTAATATTTTTATTTTCCCAAATCCTCACCGTCTCACCCTTTAATTTCTTAGGTTTATTTTCTTGTCATTCACTTTTAATCCATGTTTTCGTATCTCTTACTGTGATAAATTGCGGGTGGGAAATAAAATATTTCGTGGGAATAAATTAACAATTCGTTAATGCTACATATTAATTCGTTCCCTCATTTTACAAATTAATAAATTAATAAATCATAGGAACGAATTAAGAAATTGTAGCAATGAATTATGTCCTGTTCATGTCCCGCAAAGCACCCTCACAGTCACCCAGTTTAGTTCTACTTTTCTGTTTTCGTTTTGAAATGTTGTATTCAGATTGCGAATTCGAAAGTGAAAGCATCCGAAATTCGGCTTATAACATAGCAAAAGTGAACTTAATTCACAAAATTCAGATCATAAATAATGCTAGTCTACTGATGAAAAAGAAGGGATTGAATGTAAACCACTCATTACTATTTATTTAATCCTAACAAATAAGTTATTGTTAAAAACTAACTTTCCAAATAAAATGATATATATCGGTATCGGTATCGGTATCGGCCAAAATGAGATGAAAAAATATCGGCATATCGGATATCGGCAAAAATCCAATATCGTGCATCTCTATTATATACCCATATGTACAGGGGAGTGGCTTAGCATGCAAAATCCACTTGCCAAATTTCATTGGCCCTTTCCAGTTAACTCAGAGGTGATTTCCTCCCAAGGGAGACCCCAAATACAACAGTTATGACGTAACGTCGTAGAGTACGACTGAAGGGGAACTAAGAATTCCTTTCTCAAAACTAGAGAGTTGTATAGTTTTTATACTTATGTTTTTTATGCATTTATAAATTGGACATATGCTTTTTTTCTATTGCATTTTCTACATTTTATGTTACATTTTAATTGATTTTTCAGCTTTAATTAACACTATACGTTTTATGTGCTCTAACTATTCAGCAGACATTTGATGTGATTCAGACACATGCAAATATTTATATGTAAACTTCATAAGAAAACATGACACAATGTTGATTACATCTACAGTAAGTCTGCATAAGAGGTCAATACGTCACTATCTACTCATTTATTATACACTGCATAAACAGCTAAGGGCAAATATTTAGTACTGTAGTACAATAGTCAAAGACATTGGTTGTAAGATTTTTTTCATTACACATACACAATTGTAATTTTCTCTTACTAATCAGAAAACTGTTATCAATGTAGTCTCTTGCGTTAAACTGCATATTTACTAATAAATATGGCAAATATACAGTATGAAATCCGTTATAGTCTTGTTTGTTTCTAAATGAACCCACAGACATAAACACACAACATTTTTTCACACAAACATTATTAGTTCTCCAAGACATCAAAGCACACATTTCAGAGCACACAACACACACTGTACTGCATTATTTATCAGGTCTCTACAATTTAACATGGTAAATTTCATCAAAGTCCTATTCAGATTATTACTACAGTTACACAATTAACCCTTTCAAGCACAGAATTTCATTCAAACATTTAATTTTAATGGCATTAACAATGGATAGGATTAATATGAAGTAGGGTTCAAGGGTCATTTTGATATGATTTTTATCAACAAAGGCAGAATAATTACAACCAGTTTGCCATCTCATATTGTATTTCCCACATATGCACTGTGGCTAGACATAACCACCACATTCGTAGAAACTGCTTAGTATTTTATACTAGTGCAATCACTGTGATATTTCATTCTGCTACATGCTACATAAAAAGTGCTGTATGTGGAAGTTTATAATTGCAAAAGTTTTTTTTATGTTGTAGGAAGGAAATGAAGTTCTGTCTAAATGTTGTGTCCACAGTGCATTTGTACTATGAATAACTACATGTTTTAGTCTCATTTTCTCGTTGGCATGAATTGGTAATACTGTATCTGTCCAAATTACCTCTAAAATGGAGGCTAGAGCTCAAAGGCCTTCTTAGCTGTGCATTAAAGGGATAGTTCATCCCAAAATGAAAATTCTGTCATCATTTGCTCACCCTCAAGTTGTTCCAAACGTGTATGAATTTCTTTCTTATGTTGTACACATAATTTGAAGAATATGGGTAGCCAAATGGTTGATTTACCTCAGAAGAAATAAATTAATGCAGGTTTGGAACAACTGGAGAGTGAGTAAATTATTTTTTTTATTAGCTTTTAAATGTTAAACTTTAATTTTTGACTGAACTCTTTAAGTGGCTCTGAAATTACTTCTACTGTCTACATTTTTTATGTACATTTTTTGCATTAGCATAAATATATAATATATTGAAATATATTTATATCTAAATATCTATGATATAATAAACACGTAAATGTATTCAAAACAGTTAAAGGGCTTTAAAACTTGACATACAGATCAGAATATGATATGTATCACATATAATGCCTTGTATACTTGAGGAGCCCTAATTTTATCAAACATAGAATGCTTTGAAACCACTTCTTTGCTAAGTGATATGGTACTTCTTGCATATGCACAGTGGTTAATAACAACCACATTTCACCAATATTCATAGCAGATGCTGTGCACCGAGCTGTAATATTTTATTAGCACCATTGCTTTGACACGTTTTCATTCTGTACATACAGAAACATGCAAAAATTAACCAGCTGGGAAACTACATCTTTAGCAAAACGTCCTGTTTGCAACTTTTCAGTGCCATAAACAACAATCAAAAGTATTCTACACTTGAGAGGCAAAAATAAATAAATAAATAAAGAGTGATGATCCTACAAATACACAGGGACACACTAATACAATTACAGCTCATGCTTTGAGACACAATCCATTAGAGAGCGACAAAAATAAAAGTATGGAGAGACTGCTAAATATTTTTGCCATGCGTTGCATGAAACAGAAAGTTAAACGAATAATGGACTACACGCACAACTACTTCCGCGTACTTGTTACGTCTCAGGAGTTTCCGGTTAGTGTTCAGCGCACCTATGTTACATACAGACAGTTTCTCATGAGAACGCAGATTATTACTACATTTTAGGGCTGGCATTTCTTTAAAAAAAAACAATTAGTTATATTCTCTGCGTTAACATGAATCATCTTCAACTTGCTGACATGTTACTATAAATATAATTCCCTTCCGTATGTGCATTCTGAATAATAAATAAATATATTTCATCACTAACCACTATACAGCACTGACACCCTGTGGTAAAACGATCACGTATGATTACCAGCCACCGCTTTCTCAGATCGGTTTATATTGGATTAAAACTTCACGTTCCGTTGAGTTTGGAAAATTCTGTACACAGTATTTATCAGAATATGTCTTCTCTTGTCTCTGAAAATTTACAAATTTGAAATCATCCCGCGAACACTCATTTTATTAGGCGTTTAATAAGTCAACTATATGATTACAGCGCATTGAAAATGTACATAACTGAGCCGTAAGATTTCAAAACGGAAGTGCGTCACGAGGCTCAGTACAAGTAGTCCATTTAGCTTGATATAACATCATCAATTAAGTAGTAGTATGTCCCAAAACTAACAGCCTAATTTGTTTTTACATATACAGATGTATGCTTTTTCCCTCCTCTGCAAAGTGAATTATTTATATACAGGATAGGGGACAGGTTTTGTGATTTTTTTTTTTATTTAATTTTGTGTATTTTATTACCATTTTATTACTGTTTGGAAAGTTTGTCTTCGTTTTATAAATCAAAAGTTATCTGTTGTTGTTAGGCCCCCGCCCTTATCTCACAGTGCTGCTTCACATTCACCCACTGCACCCTTACATGCATATGAGCGCAGGTGATCTCTGTGTCAACATCTCGTCATCAAAAACACAAGTAAGCCTATCCAACTGCTCATTTACTTATTTAATAAGATGGGAAGATACTTACTTGGAATACTTGTACTTTTTAAATATTGCATTTGCGGTGATGTGCATGACTTTGTTGGAGACATTAAGGACTTTGTAGTTGGTAACAGTAAGTTGTTCGTTCTTACTGACCATCAACTACATCAAATGACACTCGATTTATATGAGGAGAAGAGGAAAGACATCACTAATGCTCCTCACCACAATAGAGTCAACATACTGGTACCTTTTGATGCCAACGGCACCCTGATAACATGTGGAACTTTTGAAAATGGATATTGTGAAGTTCTTGATATAAATGACATTACAAACAGAATTTACTATGAAAATAATATATTGGTAGGACCGCGACAGGATGAGAAATCTGTTGCCTTCATAGCAGGTAGATACCTTTTGGTTGGGAAGAAGGATGACGACGCAAAAGCTCAAGATGACAGATATTCTGTTGTTAACCTGTGGAACACTGTAAAGTCTCAACCAGGTGGGATTTTTTCAAAAATTTCAGAAATGACAGAGGCCAGCATTGAGAGCACCATGAGAGATGTGGAGTTTGTTGACGGATTCCAGAGAGTTTCGCCCTCAGAATCCTACTTATTTCTCAACGCAAAGACTGACCACGAAAGGAAAGTGCTTGTTCTGTGGATGAACAGCTCTAAAGATAAAAAGAGAGATATCATCAGATCCCTACAGGGTGCAACAATACGATGCTGCAGTGATAAAGTTCGTCCAGTGCTCGTCGCCTCCACCATTATTCCCTCAGTGAACAACATTATTTGGGCAGGTGTGTTCAGTGCACAGAATCAGCAGGATCCGGAGAACAGCGCGCTGGCTCTGTACGACATCAGTAACGTTCAAGGCCGTACAAAGGGGTTCTGCGCTTATGGTGAAAATCCATGTGGTTCTGAGGTTGGAAATGACATTTTTTTAAACAGTATTTTACCTTACTGAGACTTGAATAGCATTTGTAATAGAATACATGTTGCACAATAAACTTAAATGTACTGTTCACAAAGTCACACAAAGTTTAAATTTGTTGTTTGTGTTTCAGAGTGGTAGTGAATTTAGTCCGCTCTCTGTGGTGTTCAAGTACAGCTCAGTGTCAGCAGTGGCAGCAATAAGGAGTGAATCCTGGATTGTGCTGTTCATAGGAACCAGTGATGGCCAACTAATAAAGGTCTAGCTCATATTTTATTTTTCTAGTTTTTTTAAATGTTTATTAAATTGCATGAATAAAGCACCATAGTCATATAAAAATCTGGCTAAAGTTTGGACAATGATGCTGTTTGTATTTTTAGCTTATGTTGGATGAGAAATTCACAGCAGGTTGTCCCATAGTGCTGTACAAATCTGATGATGAACGAGCAGTGCTTCCCAAAATGCACTTTGATCCAGTGGGTTTCAAACATATCTACATCGCTCTGAGGAAACAGGTGAGGTTTAAAACTGTACAGTAAATAAAGTGTCAACACTTACAATTCTTTTTTTAATTGATTACTCACTAAAAGTCGTACTTAAGGCCTTGCCTTTCCGTTTACAGCCCTTTGTAAATATATATACTGAATATTCATACACGTCAAGTCAGTTTTATATCTACACTCTCAGAAAAAAAAAGTACAAAAGCTCAATGGCTTTTCAAAAGGTACATTTATAACTTTTAGGTACCTTTAAGTTTCCAATATGGACCTTAAGTATAAAAGTGTACTCACTGAAAAGTCACCGCTTTTCTACAATAGAGACAAATACAAATTGACAAACTCCTGTGCGCTCCACTGCACACTGTACAAGAAAAAGATACAAGAGAGTAGTGTTTTACATTTATCATACCTGTTTGTAGTTTATAGTGTTTATGGCTGATAATTTTATGTTTGTGTATAGAGTTACTGTGCAAAAACACAATTTTTATGATATAAACGTTTTAAAAGAAGTATTTACTTTTGCAAAAGATGCATAATGTTTTGCATGTTGTGTGCATTTTGTGGTTTTGTGTGTAGAGTTCAGAGAAAATAATATTTTTTTTTTTTTTTTGATGTAGTTAAGAAGAGTGTCTGTGGTTCCCTGTGCTAAATACAGCACTCTGAAAGACTGCAGAGCTGCTCTGGATCCTCTCTGCGGCTGGTGTGTGAACAAACACAGGTCAGATTGTTATCTGTTGCAAGTAAAAAAGAATTTAATATGCTAGCTATTTTAAAAAATCAATATCCAATCTTGCATAACAACTCTAAATGATATATTTCTGCTTGTCTAGATGCTCCACCCATGAGGAATGTTCGAAATCTTCATGGGTGTCCACCCCAAAAGAGTCTCTTCAGAAACAGCTGGTTTCTTTTCAGGTTTGGGCAGATAAATCGTCCAGCAAGGTATTATTATATTAGCTTCAAATAAAAACATTTTTCTTTGCACTGAAAACATTTTCTCCAGACCAAAAAATCTCACTCCTACACAGATTACTCTACATCTTTCCTTGAGTCTGGAGAGCACAGAAAATCCCACCTTCTCATGCACCTTCACCACAGGAACCAAGAAGCTGTGTGATGGGTCTGATCTACCTGCAGTTTTCCCAAACTGCTACTGTAGTTTTTCTGACCAGCAATTATATACTAGAGGTTGGTTCTCTGTCAGTGCAGTGTGCTTTTTAATAATGTAATAATATGCGTGTGTGTGTATGTTGTAGGGAGAAAATTGTTTATAAATTCTGAGACCACAGAGCATATCTACATATCTTAGTGTTATTTCCTTTCACCCTCTCAGCAACTGTAACCATGGTAGTAAACCTCATGATACTTCTGAATCCAATATATTTTATAATAAACTGAGAAACGTTTTTTTTTCCAAGTACCTCCTAAAAAGAAATACAAGCAAAATAAATGAGACCAGCTGTATGCAATGTAAGCCACTTTGGATGTCTGCACAATGTGAAGAGTCCTGAACAACCTGTCTGGGTTTATTTTGCAGTAATGACAGTCTGTGTCCAGAAAACTTTTTAAACAATGCTATTCTCATAACTTTTTGATAATCCATTTAGGTTTAAATGTCTCTGCTGAAGTGGCTGTTGGGGATCAGAAGATCACAGAGACGTTGAAGCTGAAAGACTGCCTGAATATCAAAGATAATGTATCAAGTGCTGCTTATACACAGTAGGAAACAGAGACTAAAAAGGGTTTTAAAAGAAATGATTAATTTAAAAATTGCCATGAAAGTGGTTTAAACACATTTCAGGTGTGTGTTGAAGTCACAATGTGACATTAAATATATTTAGGTGTGTGCAGTGTATCTCATCTGGGTGTCGCTGGTCCTCTTCCTCCAAGAGTTGTGAATGGGCACATGGACGTGGACAGCAGTTACACATACAGGTGAGACACTGTGCAACCTACAATCCATTAATTCAGTATACAGTTGAAGTCAAAAGTTTACATACACCTTGCAGACTCTGCAAAATGTTCAAAAAAAGAGGGATTATACAAAATGATTGTTATTTTTTTTTATCCCTGAATAAGATATTTCATATAAAAGACACAAGTTTAAATAATAGTCAAATTTATAAAATAATAGTTGAATTCATAAAACATATTGCATACACTTTACATACATAAGATCCTTAATATTGTGTTGTTCAAAAGTTTTCACCCCTGGCTTTTAATGCATTGTTTTTTTTCTGATAGTTGTTCATTTGTCCCTTGTATATTTGGAAATAGCCCATCAGTTGCCCTCAGTGTTGCCTCAGATAGATCTAAAAATCATACAGCAATTGATAGAAAGGGTTCAAATACACAAAAATGTTAAAAGATTTTTGATATCTGAAATATCATTGCACTGGCTCAAGAAAACCTATTAATGATCAAATGTAAACCAACTTTTATAAATTGAATTTTATTTTCTCCACTGTTTAGGAAATGCATGTTTATAAAAAGTGATGTTAATTTATTGTTGATATCTGGAATATCATTACACTGACTCAAGAAAACCTAGCAATAAAAAGTTCAGTTTCTATTTCTCCACTGTTTAGGATGCATGTTATGATGTGCTCTATGAGACAGGATATGAAGTAAGTGTCAAAGGTCATGTTAAATGTCTTTTAAAATACTTTTTGCTGCATCTTATATCCCCACCCTTTGGTGTTTTGTAGGAGACAGAGATTTTCTCTCTGGAGCCCAACAAGGCTTCTTTCCATGGCAGAAACAATGTTTTATTAAGAGGAAGAAACCTGGAATCTGTCACTAAAATCCGTATTCAAGGGGATCTGAACTGCATTTCTAAAGAGTGAGACTGTGTGTTTGTTTGTGGTATATATGAATATTTGTAGATTCAGATAAATGATGATGTGTATTTGTGCATGAATGCTTCCTTCAGATCTCCAGTTTTTAATGCCTCCAGTGACACTTTAAGGTTCCACATTCCTCCCAGTGAAACTAAAGGAACAGTGAAAGTGTGTGTTGTTACTCCTGACGACCGTTGTCATGGTAACAGCATCATCACTTACAGTTCCCAGCCCAGCTGTACTGGAATACAGCCCAGATTCTCCTGGAGCAGGTCAGACCATTTCAGACCACTGTCTGATCAGTACACATGCATTTGTTTTTCTATCATGTCAAGTATTTAAGTACTATATATTATTTAATACATTATTTATTGTATAATATTTAATATGTTTCTATATATAATACTAAGGACTACTATTTAATTATAGTATTATTTAAACCATATATTACTGAGTTGCCCCTTCCCTGATTCTGAAGTCTGCTTTTTGAAAGAAATTGTTTTAAATGTCTCTTCAGAGGTGGAAGGAAGATTCATGTTCAGGGGAGCAATCTGGAATTTGTTGAGTCAGTTAATGTCAGTCATCAGTCATATGAACAACATAATGTGCTGAAAACACAATACAACACAAGCTCAGGGGTAAGACGTGTGCTTATTACACCTACATTAGGCTAAAAATGAGCTATACCCTAAAGAGGATCCAGTCTAGCAGCTTACAGCACTGTATCTGACATATGGATATCAATAGTCAAACAGCCCATATTAACATGAGTTCTAGTTTGGCAGATTGTTTAATTATGTTGCTAGTATAATTGTTAAAGGGGTCATTGGATGCAAACTTCACTTTTACATGTTGTTTGAACATTAATGTGTGTTGGCAATGTATGTACAAATTTACCCTATAATGATAAAAATCCATGCAGTGGTTTTTAATTAATCTGTCAAAATAATATCCCCTTTTTCAAATCGAGCCATTCTCACATCGTCACACCCACAGAGGCCGCTCCCACGATAGTTGATTGATAGTTGTAACAGTCCGACCTCCATTGTTTGAATGCCGGAGTAGGAATGTAAGTTAGACAAGAATATATCAGATTGAGCGATTGAGGTGTTGTGTTGCTGGATGTAATAATGAACATAGTGGTCGTCATTTACTCCCGACATCTGAGCCACTGAAGATGCAGTGGATTACATTTGTTTGTGAAGGGAATGCACCTCACGATCTACATAAGTGCGTCTATGTTCACGCAAATCATTTGCGATCCAGCTTCACTTACAGCAGAGGTGAGCATTTTTTTTATGAATCTGCGCAATCACCTTTCCTAATAACGTGCTAGTTAGCAAGTTTCATGGCTAAACATGCTAAATGCGGCTAAAGTAAACAATCTTTCAAAGCAGCAAAGAGAAGAGAGGGGCGGGGTGAGCAGAGCTCATTTGCATTTAAAGGAACAATTCATCAGAATGGGATGATTTTTGCAGAGCTCATTTTGCCAGGGTAAAAAGGGTGTTGTTTTACACAACCATTGAGAATTTTTAACCAAAATATATTATAGACTTTTCATTAAGACTCTAAAGAATCATATCAACTTGTGGAAAATGGGCATCCGATGACCCCTTTAAATGTACTTCATTGACTGTCAATATTTATTAACTCAAACACAACATTATTTATTCTATTCAAAGCTTAAATATAGCTTCACTCTGTATTAGTTATATTTTCAATGTCTCTCTTTCTCAGGATGTGTGGTTTCACTCTGCCAGTTATTATGATTATTATCGTGAAATCTGTCCTTTAAACTTGATTGTTGGGAACTTTAGTGTCGACTGTGGGAATTTGTATTACGAATCTGATCCAGAATTCACTACATTTACCACCTTACAGGTGGAAAATGATCTACAGGTGAACATTAAGGTGAGTTTAGGGATACAGTGAATTTAACATCAGTGCACATCGGCATGTGAAACTCATAACCTCCAAACCATACTCTCTGTTTCTCAGAAAAGGGCAGATAGGTTGAATTTGAGTATGAGTGAGGTGAATGTGACGGGTCAACAGGGAGATCAGCAGTATCAGTGTGTTTTGGAGAAGATTGAGACCTATACTGTTATCTGTAAGATTAAAGGAGAATCTGGAGCCGTCCTAGAACTGGACTCACTCTACGTAAGTGTGTTTTTAATATTTTTTGCATATGTTAAATTTACGGGAGAGAAAATCTCCTGTTTTCTTGATAATTGCTGCTAATCCTACACTGTTTAATGAAGATTAACATGAATCTTTATCAACTTTATGATATATTTTATTTTGAGTATTTCTTTGATTATAATTTCAGATCAGCGTTGGGAATTTTTATATTACCCTAAGTGGAGAAAGACCAAAGGAGTTGGAATTTTTTTCTTTAGTCTTTTCTTTAATATTCTTATTCTTTTTTCTTATCTTTTTCATTTTGTTATTCATTTTTCGTGTTTAACATAATATCCAATCTGTTTTTCCCATTAAGTGGCCAGTCCAACTCAGATATATACAAACATAAAGCCTTTATAAGTGTAACTGTGCTGTAAAGTTCTGTTTATATATAAGTCAGAGTAATATTCCTCTTATCTCATCTGGCATCCTTCTGACTGGTCACAAAAACCTACTGTTGAGCTGATCTCCAAACAGCAGATGGCGCTTTATGCTTACATATTATGATATGCTGTAAAAACATATGATATGCCATTCAAAGTTCCTACAGAGGACTGGTCTGTTATGTAGCACTGTGGTAAAATGATTTTGTATTAGAAGGCTTTGATTGTATCTTTTTTATTGTTCTCTTATTAATCTGATATTTTGATGTTATACTGTGAAACAAGGTATAATTAAATAAACATTTTCCATTATAATTTCAAAGGCCTATTGAGATTATTAAATGATTTAACTCAGCTATTAACCCTTTTAGGCATATTATTGGAATTGGTAATACATTTTACTACCAAAGTAACTCCTAATATATATATAATACAGAAAAGTGTTACTATATTAGACAGCAGTGCCATTATTGTAATACATTTTCAGTCTCCAACACGCTACTTTCAATAACACATACATACACATAAATGGCTGCAAAAATCACCCTTGTTCAATAGAGAAACTGCATGTACAACAAAAGCTCCTGTGTGCTACCTTACTAGTGCCTACAAAACAATCCAAATTTTACAAAGTGGAAATATTCCTTCTGAAAGGGTGATAAAAGAACACAAAATGAGCGGCAGAACAAAGAAAAACACCAAAATTCAATGCCTGCTCAGAATCTTTCTATGGCACATGATTCATTTAATGTTATACATAGTTTCTCTATTATTCTGCTAATAGAGTCACTGCAAATTACCTTTGAAAAGACGAACTGCTTCAAAGAACTCAATTTACCATAATTATTCTAGCAGAAAAGCATCACTAGTGCACTGATGATAGAGCCCACAAATACACAGAGATGCACACTCATACAATTACAGCTCATGCTTTGAGACACAATCCATCAGACAGTGATAAAAATAAAAGTATGGAGAGACTGCTATCGCTATAGCAACAAGACGAGCCGCATTCCTGAGTTCTTCGCTTGTGGAAGGATCAATAGCACATTATCCACTCCTTCTAATGTTCCAGGAAACCTGAAGCATTTTTTCAATAGGCAGAAAACACCTCCTCTGAAGTTAGGCTGTATGTTTACACACATCATTAGTTTGAGAGGGGTACATATTTAATTCACCCTTTGTTTACATCTAAGATTTCTTTGTTGTATTTGATAAAAACACAGTACAAACAGCACTATTCTAAAATCGTATTACAATTTATAATAACTGTTTTCTATTCAAATATGTTTTAAAATGCCGTTTATTTCTGTGATGGCATTTTCAGCATCATTACTCCAGTCTTCAGTGTCACATGATCCTTCAGAAATCATTCTAATATGTTGATTTGTTTACTAATGGATTCATTATATTATCAATGCTGAAAACTGTTTTTGCCGCTTAATATTTTTGTGGTATTTTCTTTTAGAAATCTTTGATGAATTGAAGGTTTACTCAACAGCATTTATTTGATATTTCTTCTGTAACATTATAAATGTCAATCTTAATTTGATCAATCCGATGTGTCCTTGCTAAATAAAAGTATTCATTCATTTCTTTCTCTCTTTCTTTCTTTTAAATCGTACTTACACCAATCTTTTAAATGGTGGTGAATCACAGTTCTAAAAAATATATTAAAGGAGTAGTTCACTTCCAGAATAAAAATTTCCTGATAATTCACTCAGATGTTAATGTCCTTCTTTCTTCAGTTGCAAAGAAATTACGTTTTTTGAGGTAAACATTTCAGGACTTTTCTCCAGTATAGTGGACTTCAATGGGAGGCATCAGGTTGAAGGTCCAAATTGCAGTTTTAATGCAGCTCCAAAGAGCTCTACACGATCCCAACCGAGGAATAAGGGTCTGATCTAG
This sequence comes from Labeo rohita, assembly GCF_022985175.1. Lineage (NCBI taxonomy): Eukaryota > Metazoa > Chordata > Actinopteri > Cypriniformes > Cyprinidae > Labeo > Labeo rohita. The sequence goes on along the minus strand of NC_066872.1, from coordinate 31,206,712 downwards.
CAAAACGACAGGTCATTTTTCATGAAAAATACTAATTTATATACTTTTTAACCACAAATGCTTGTCTCGCACTAGCTTGACTTCATTACGTAGTCATGTTGGAAAGGTCACTCGTGATGTAGGCGGCCCAGTGTTTACAAAGCGAACGTGCAAAGAAAGTCAAACACCCTTTGCAAAATAAGGTGAAACAACGATGTTGGATGATTTTGAAGTTTGAGGAGAAAATGAGAATGAGAAATGAAATTTTTCACCCTAACTTTCCTTTTTAAACCGAAGCACACACACTTTAAACAACAATTTGTTGAGTCAACTTAAAATAATTTGTTACCTGGCTGCCTTAAAATGTTAAGTTCAGTCAACTCAAAAAAAGTTTATGCAACCTGAAATGTTAAATTATACTAAGTGACAACTTAGATATTTGAGTTGATTCAACTTAAAATTTGAAGGCAGCTGGGTTACCCATCTGTTAAGTTCAACAAACACAAACATCTAAGTTGTTACTTAGTACAACTTAACATTTCAAGTTGACTAAACTTATTTGAGAAGGGAATGCACCTCACGATCTACATAAGTGCGTCTATGTTCACGCAAATCATTTGCGATCCAGCTTCACTTACAGCAGAGGTGAGCATTTTTTTATGAATCTGCGCAATCACCTTTCCTAATAACGTGCTAGTTAGCAAGTTTCATGGCTAAACATGCTAAATGCGGCTAAAGTAAACAATCTTTCAAAGCAGCAAAGAGAAGAGAGGGGCGGGGTGAGCAGAGCTCATTTGCATTTAAAGGAACAATTCATCAGAATGGGATGATTTTTGCAGAGCTCATTTTGCCAGGGTAAAAAGGGTGTTGTTTTACACAACCATTGAGAATTTTTAACCAAAATATATTATAGACTTTTCATTAAGACTCTAAAGAATCATATCAACTTGTGGAAAATGGGCATCCGATGACCCCTTTAAATGTACTTCATTGACTGTCAATATTTATTAACTCAAACACAACATTATTTATTCTATTCAAAGCTTAAATATAGCTTCACTCTGTATTAGTTATATTTTCAATGTCTCTCTTTCTCAGGATGTGTGGTTTCACTCTGCCAGTTATTATGATTATTATCGTGAAATCTGTCCTTTAAACTTGATTGTTGGGAACTTTAGTGTCGACTGTGGGAATTTGTATTACGAATCTGATCCAGAATTCACTACATTTACCACCTTACAGGTGGAAAATGATCTACAGGTGAACATTAAGGTGAGTTTAGGGATACAGTGAATTTAACATCAGTGCACATCGGCATGTGAAACTCATAACCTCCAAACCATACTCTCTGTTTCTCAGAAAAGGGCAGATAGGTTGAATTTGAGTATGAGTGAGGTGAATGTGACGGGTCAACAGGGAGATCAGCAGTATCAGTGTGTTTTGGAGAAGATTGAGACCTATACTGTTATCTGTAAGATTAAAGGAGAATCTGGAGCCGTCCTAGAACTGGACTCACTCTACGTAAGTGTGTTTTTAATATTTTTGCATATGTTAAATTTACGGGAGAGAAAATCTCCTGTTTTCTTGATAATTGCTGCTAATCCTACACTGTTTAATGAAGATTAACATGAATCTTTATCAACTTTATGATATATTTTATTTTGAGTATTTCTTTGATTATAATTTCAGATCAGCGTTGGGAATTTTTATATTACCCTAAGTGGAGAAAGACCAAAGGAGTTGGAATTTTTTTCTTTAGTCTTTTCTTTAATATTCTTATTCTTTTTTCTTATCTTTTTCATTTTGTTATTCATTTTTCGTGTTTAACATAATATCCAATCTGTTTTTCCCATTAAGTGGCCAGTCCAACTCAGATATATACAAACATAAAGCCTTTATAAGTGTAACTGTGCTGTAAAGTTCTGTTTATATATAAGTCAGAGTAATATTCCTCTTATCTCATCTGGCATCCTTCTGACTGGTCACAAAAACCTACTGTTGAGCTGATCTCCAAACAGCAGATGGCGCTTTATGCTTACATATTATGATATGCTGTAAAAACATATGATATGCCATTCAAAGTTCCTACAGAGGACTGGTCTGTTATGTAGCACTGTGGTAAAATGATTTTGTATTAGAAGGCTTTGATTGTATCTTTTTTATTGTTCTCTTATTAATCTGATATTTTGATGTTATACTGTGAAACAAGGTATAATTAAATAAACATTTTCCATTATAATTTCAAAGGCCTATTGAGATTATTAAATGATTTAACTCAGCTATTAACCCTTTTAGGCATATTATTGGAATTGGTAATACATTTTACTACCAAAGTAACTCCTAATATATATATAATACAGAAAAGTGTTACTATATTAGACAGCAGTGCCATTATTGTAATACATTTTCAGTCTCCAACACGCTACTTTCAATAACACATACATACACATAAATGGCTGCAAAAATCACCCTTGTTCAATAGAGAAACTGCATGTACAACAAAAGCTCCTGTGTGCTACCTTACTAGTGCCTACAAAACAATCCAAATTTTACAAAGTGGAAATATTCCTTCTGAAAGGGTGATAAAAGAACACAAAATGAGCGGCAGAACAAAGAAAAACACCAAAATTCAATGCCTGCTCAGAATCTTTCTATGGCACATGATTCATTTAATGTTATACATAGTTTCTCTATTATTCTGCTAATAGAGTCACTGCAAATTACCTTTGAAAAGACGAACTGCTTCAAAGAACTCAATTTACCATAATTATTCTAGCAGAAAAGCATCACTAGTGCACTGATGATAGAGCCCACAAATACACAGAGATGCACACTCATACAATTACAGCTCATGCTTTGAGACACAATCCATCAGACAGTGATAAAAATAAAAGTATGGAGAGACTGCTATCGCTATAGCAACAAGATGAGCCGCATTCCTGAGTTCTTCGCTTGTGGAAGGATCAATAGCACATTATCCACTCCTTCTAATGTTCCAGGAAACCTGAAGCATTTTTTCAATAGGCAGAAAACACCTCCTCTGAAGTTAGGCTGTATGTTTACACACATCATTAGTTTGAGAGGGGTACATATTTAATTCACCCTTTGTTTACATCTAAGATTTCTTTGTTGTATTTGATAAAAACACAGTACAAACAGCACTATTCTAAAATCGTATTACAATTTATAATAACTGTTTTCTATTCAAATATGTTTTAAAATGCCGTTTATTTCTGTGATGGCATTTTCAGCATCATTACTCCAGTCTTCAGTGTCACATGATCCTTCAGAAATCATTCTAATATGTTGATTTGTTTACTAATGGATTCATTATATTATCAATGCTGAAAACTGTTTTTGCCGCTTAATATTTTTGTGGTATTTTCTTTTAGAAATCTTTGATGAATTGAAGGTTTACTCAACAGCATTTATTTGATATTTCTTCTGTAACATTATAAATGTCAATCTTAATTTGATCAATCCGATGTGTCCTTGCTAAATAAAAGTATTCATTCATTTCTTTCTCTCTTTCTTTCTTTTAAATCGTACTTACACCAATCTTTTAAATGGTGGTGAATCACAGTTCTAAAAAATATATTAAAGGAGTAGTTCACTTCCAGAATAAAAATTTCCTGATAATTCACTCAGATGTTAATGTCCTTCTTTCTTCAGTTGCAAAGAAATTACGTTTTTTGAGGTAAACATTTCAGGACTTTTCTCCAGTATAGTGGACTTCAATGGGAGGCATCAGGTTGAAGGTCCAAATTGCAGTTTTAATGCAGCTCCAAAGAGCTCTACACGATCCCAACCGAGGAATAAGGGTCTGATCTAGCAAAACGACAGGTCATTTTTCATGAAAAATACTAATTTATATACTTTTTAACCACAAATGCTTGTCTCGCACTAGCTTGACTTCATTACGTAGTCATGTTGGAAAGGTCACTCGTGATGTAGGCGGCCCAGTGTTTACAAAGCGAACGTGCAAAGAAAGTCAAACACCCTTTGCAAAATAAGGTGAAACAACGATGTTGGATGATTTTGAAGTTTGAGGAGAAAATGAGAATGAGAAATGAAATTTTTCACCCTAACTTTCCTTTTTAAACCGAAGCACACACACTTTAAACAACAATTTGTTGAGTCAACTTAAAATAATTTGTTACCTGGCTGCCTTAAAATGTTAAGTTCAGTCAACTCAAAAAAAGTTTATGCAACCTGAAATGTTAAATTATACTAAGTGACAACTTAGATATTTGAGTTGATTCAACTTAAAATTTGAAGGCAGCTGGGTTACCCATCTGTTAAGTTCAACAAACACAAACATCTAAGTTGTTACTTAGTACAACTTAACATTTCAAGTTGACTAAACTTATTTGAGTTGACTAAACTTAAAATTTTAAGGCAGCAGGGTAACAAATTATTTTAAGCTGACTCAACAATCATCTCGGATGACATGGGGGTGAGTAAATTATCAGGAAATTTTTATTCTGGACGTGAACTAATCCTTTAAGCAGCACATCTGTTTTCAGCATTTCTAATAATAATATATTTATAGAGCTCCAAATCAGCATTTTAGAATGATTTCTGAAGGATCATGTGATGCTGAAGACTGGGGTTATGATTTTGCAAAAACATTTTTTAATGGTAGTATATGATTACGGGAATATACTGATTAAGGTTTCATGTCTGCAAGAGAAACGCATCAGCTGGCAAGCCCTTCAAGGAACTCGAGCATCATTCACAGAAACATACTGCGCTCACACACACACACACACACACACAGACATAAATGCTCCCCTCAATCACAACAAGAAGCAGTCCTAAACTCTCAGAAATTAACCCTGCTGAGGCTTTTGGGAAAAGGGCATCTGCTTCCAATAAGCCCTGGTTAATACTTGTTATCTGCACATTCAGGGGTATGGAGATTTCTCAGAATCCTCGTCTGAACCGCCCCTCACAGATCCCACTCACAGACACAGCACCACAGCTTGTCACCACGTCCCTGAGCAGAGCCCAAAAGATTTACGTGCAGGAATGAAAACAGATATGGAAATATTTATTAAACTGAAAAATAATTATGGAATGACTGTAAATAGGTTTTATAAGCCTAACTAAACAGCGCTTGTGACGGCAGAGGACAAGGTGTTCTGTTTTTGTTGGAAGGACTGTGCATTTTAATGAGCTCGTTCACCAAGAAAGAGATCTTATTAAAGTAATACTATTTTCACATTCTTCTATAATTATGAAGACTTTCCGTTCTGAGCAAATTATATTTTTTTTATCTCCTATTCTTGTCATATAAACCATTTTCCACATGGGAACTCCACTCAATATAGGTGATTTTTAGTCACCATAATAAGCAAAACCTGACACACAAACACACATCTCACTTGTTAATTCACCTCTCCTATTTGTGTATGTGTGTATTAGGGTCATAAAACCTAACAGCCTAAACAGTTCACACAGGTGGCTATTCACCCTCTGGCAAACACGACAGGTGACAGCTCTGTGCAAAGGTATTCTGTTCAGCTCTTTGCACACAATCCGTGAGCAAACATTCTTGGAATTAAATGCTTCGTTAGATATATAGAAACAATCTGTGAAATCATTTCCACAAATTCAAATGAACCGTACTGCAGTGCTTCTGTTAGGCTCAGTTCAATATGGAGTCGATTCCCTCTGCCTGACTAAATACAAGTGCCAAAAGCATATGAAGACAGTAATCAGAGAAAGACTAAACTGTAAGGCAAACAAACCGGCTTCCCCAATGCTAATTTAGACTCAATAAATCTCATGTGACAAGGTGAGCTGAAGCGAAAGACTGAAAGGGAGTGAGAAACAATAGATCAGTTAAAGCACTGGAATTTTTGGAGGAAAAGTATGACATAAAATAGCCATGGATGACAAAAATGCTCCACATTAACAATTTGATAACTCTAGTCTCTTTTTATAAATATATATACATACACTGCTGTTTGAAAGTTTGGGATCAGTAAGATTTTTAAGATTTTTTTAGTCTCTTATGCTCATCAAATTTGAACAGAAATACAGAAAAATGTAATATTATGAAATATTGCAATTCAAAATAGCGTTTTTCTATTTTAATATACTTTAAAATACAATTTATTTCTGTGATGCAAAGCTGAATTTTCATCATCCATTACTCCAGTCTTCAGTGTCACACAATCCTTCAGAAATTATTCTAATATGCTGAATTATTATCAACGCTGCCTAATTTTTAGCTGCCTAATTTTTTTGGGGGACAGGTGATACTTATTTGTTTGATTCTTTGATGAATAAAAAGCTAAAAAGAACAGCTTGTATTCAAAATAGGAATTTTTTTTAACACTGTAAGTCTTTCACTTTTTGTCGTTTTGACAAATTCTTACTGAATAAATGTAATTTCTTTCAAAGAAAGAAAGAAAAAATGACTGACCTCAAACTTTAAACGGCAGTGTATACTGTTACAAAAGATTTTCATTTTTCAATAAATGCTGTTCTTTTTAACATTTTATTCATCAAAGAATCCTGAAAAAATATCACAGATTCTAAAATAAATATTAGGCAGCACTATTTCCAACATTAAAAATTTTGCATATTAGTATGATTTCACAATATTACAATTTTTCAGCCTTGACGAGCAGAAAAGACTTAAAACATTAAAAATCGTACTGATCCCAAACTTTTGAACAGCAGTGTATAATATAATAAAATAAATCATTCATGCTCCAGTCAATGCTTCACATTAATTCAATAATTATTAGAGTTTAAAAACATGGTTCAGTAATGAATGTAGACATAAACCTACAACTTAATAAGACTACAAAAAAAGGAACAGTCTGCTTATTTGAATGGCTGAACACCCAGTTTAGTCACAATCATTAAAACTAATAAATAATTTTACACTGTTGGCATTTTCATCTAATTTATGTCATTTACTGTGATTTGGAGCGCGATTAACCGAGGCTTTTCTGCGAATTCTCTTGATGATTGCAATGTGCAGCCATTTTCATTCAAGCGTTATCTGTACTCAAGTATCACGTGCAAGGCATGTTGCAAGTCTTAGGATAATGTCATTAAGATTATACTGATAATAATACAATGATACCATGGTAAGTGCATAAGTACCGTCCCTGAGTTAGCAAGCATTTTGACAGCGAGAAAGGAAGAGAGAGAGAGAAAGAGAGAGAGAGTATGCATCAGAAGGGGAGGAGCCGCTGATGGGTGATCCTACTTGTCTGGCGTTCTGCCACTTCGTTCTAATCACCACTTCCTAGAAATCCATTTCCTGGTGTGTGGAATTCTGGGAAGCCTGCTGTACTGTAGGTAATCCCAGAGAAATTCCTCTCATCTCTCATCTCCTTAGACCATGAAAGGAGACACTCTCCTGCCCTCACTCAGTGCACATCAAGGTTAAGTGTGCGTGCATGTGTGTGCATGTGTGTGTGTGTGTGTGTGTGTGTGCGCTGCTACCAGGAAGGCAGATGCCCTTCTGGGAACACATCTTTTGTTGCTGGTGGCAAAAAGTGGTGTTTCAGGAGGGAAAAGAGAACGTTTTTTTATTCATTATGCTCCGTCTATATGGTTTCAACCAAGCACAGTGATGTTGAGAGAAAAAGAAAAGAGAGACAAATGAGAATGAGCAAAGACAATTCTAACCACATGACAACCAAAACTATTAGTTCACTTAAAAATTACATAAACTGTAGTTATTTTTTGCACACCCATATGTTGTTCCAAACCAGATGCAGCGCAAAAGGAGAAATGTTGAACAATGTGCTAGTTGCTTTTTCACATCATTATAGTGAATGGGAAAGTTTATAATGCGAAAGCATTATAAACATATCATAAATAAAACATGAGCTGTATTCCAAGCCTTCATATATTAATATAGTTTTGATTGAGAGACAGACTGCAAGTTTACAGAAGTTAGAACGATTCAGTATGAATCGTCCATGCTAGTTTTATGAATCAAATTAGCTGAAAAACTTGGCTGAAAAGAATGACTTGTTTACATCAGACATTGCTGCTTCTCTCATGAATATTTTCTTTAAATAATGACCCAAAGCTATCACGTTGACTACTTTCACAATGTTTTACAGTGTTTTTGAATCCTTTTTTTCCATGGGGCACAAAAGGTGACATTTTTTATTCCATCGTAGTAGACTGGAGCTTTCAAACTTTAAAAGGGATGCAAAAGTAGCATAAAATGATCATAAATAATATTCATGAGCTGTAGTCCAAGTCTTCTGAAGTCATAGTCAATTAATAAAGAGTTTTTGAAATTTGTGAACAAATTGTTAACATACGTTTTGTGAACCAAATCTACCGATTCATTAAAAAGATTCAAAAGAGTCAAAAGAATGTCTTGTTCTTAAATCAGACATTGCTGTTTCTTTCATGAATATTGTCTTTAAATAATGACCAATAGCTATCATGTTGACTACCTTCACAACATTTATAGTGCTTTTGAATCATTTTTTCCATGGAGCACAAAAGGTGAAATTTTTTAATAATTTGCACATCACTGTTTTTCACTCCATTACAGTAAATATGGACTGGAGCTTTCAAACTTCAAAAGGGATACAAATATAGCATACAATTATCATAATATTTATGAGTTGCAGTCCGAGTCTTCTGTAGTCATATGTTAGTCAATTAATATGGAGCTCTTGAAATTTGTGAACAAACTGTTAACATCCGTTTTGTGAATCAAATCAACCGATTCATTAAAAAGATTCAAAAGAGTCAAAAGAATGTCTTGTTCTTAAATTAGACATTGCTGCTTCTTTCATGAATATTGTCATTAAATAATGACTCAAAGCTATCATGTTCACTACCTTCAAAACTTTTATAGTGCTTTTGAATCCTTTTTTCCCATGGAGCACTGATGGTAAATTTTTTAGTAATATGCATGTCATTCTTTTTAACTCATTTACAGTAAATAGGGACTGGGGCTTTTAAACTTCAAAAGGGATATAAAAGTAGCATAAAATGATCATAAATAATATTCATGAGCTCTAGTCCAAGTCTTCTGAAGTCATATGATAGTCAATTAATAAAGTGTTCTTGAAATTTGTGAACAGACTGTTAACATCCGGTTTGTGAATCAAACAGATTCATTAAAAACATTCAAACGAATCAAAAGAGTCAAAAGATTGACTCGTTCTTAAATCAGACATTGCTGCTTCTTTCATGAATACCGCCATTAAATAATAAACCAAAGCAATCATGTTGACTACGTTTAAAACATTTATAGTGCTTTTGAATCATTTTTTTCCCATGGAGCACTAATAGTAATTTTTTTAGTAATGTACTCATCACTCTTTTTCACTCATTTACAGTAAATAGGGACCGGGCCTTTTAATCTTCAAAAGGGATGCAAAAGTAGCATACAGTTATCATAAATAATATTCATGAGCTGTAGTCCAAGTCTTCTGAAGTCATATGATAGTCAATTAATAAAGTGTTTTGAAATTTGTGAATCAAATCTACTGTCATTAAATGATTCAAAAGAGTCAAAAGAATGACTCGTTCTTAAATCAGACATTGCTGCTTCTTTCATGAATACTGTCAGTTAATAATGACCCAAAGCTATCATACAGACTACTTTCACAATATTTTACAGTGCTTTTGAATGTTTTTTTTTTTTCATCGAGCACAAACTTTAATTTTTTTAATAATGTGCACATCGCTCTTTTTCACAATTATAGTATATAGGGACTGGAGCTTTCAAACTTCATAAAAGTAGCATAAAATTATCATAAATAATATTCATGAGTTGCAGTCCAAGTCTTCTGAAGTCATATGATAGTCAATTAATAAAGAATTTGTAAAAATGTGTGAATGAAATCTACCAATTCATTAAAAAGATTCAAATTAATCAAATGAGTCAATCAAAAGAATCAAAAGAATAATAGCTTACAAACTTCTTCCATGAATATTTTCAGTCAATAATGGCCCAAAGCTAGTATATTGACTATTTTCATATTTTTATGATGCTTTTGTGGTATTTCTTGATGCTTGAAAGCTTCAGGCCCCATTTATTGTAATTGCATGAAAAAGGGCAATCATCACATTCCTCAAAATGTTTCCATTTTTCCACAGAAGATAGAAAATCATTTGAGTTTGGAATGACATGAGCTTGAGTAAATGTTGACACAATGTTGATTTTCGATGGACTATCTCTTTAAGAAGTGCATGTGTGTGTGAGAGAGAAAAAGAGAGAGCGAGTGACTGACAGTGAGAGTGACGCTGGTAAAGCCATAAGGCGATGTGTTAAAGGTGTTATGTAAGTCTGTCTGCTCACACTCCAGCCTGCACTCTATGTTCACTGCTCACACACTCCATTTCTGCTCCTTTAGTTAAAAATAGCTGCTAAAGGTTAACCGTTGTGCATTATCATCAAGCTCAGTGCTGACCCACCGTGCTGCAGAATCAATGCTGTGTTGTTGCTTTCATCTCATATGCCGAGAGCCATGTGGATCTGCTCGCGTCGGCATAAACGCGTGGCTCATGCCAGGCTCACTGAAATCTGTTTCTGGACATATGGTGCTTTATTATCAGCTTGTGTTTGTGTGTGTGTTGCATGTCTGATCACACGAGTGTGGGAACACAGTGTCCAGTTGTGCTGCACTTAGTGTACCGAATCGAATAAACAACTGTCAATCAGAGGACGCACACACAGATAAAAAGATAGTTTTAGGGCTACTTTAAGATTTAGTTTCTCCTAGACAGCAGTAAGAATAAATAGTGAAATATATGGAAGCCTGTTTTCACCACTGAATAAAAAATAAAAAAGGCAATTGCGACTTTTGATCTCACAATTCTGACCTTTTTTCTCAGAATTGTGAGATATAAACTTCACAGACAAGGCTTAAGCCTAGTCCTAGATTAAAATGTAAGTCTGAGCTGTGTCAACTGAAAGAAATTTGCACTGAATGATCTTAAAATATATTAGTGCCTTCGTTTTGTTTTAAAATGCACGCCAGTAATGTTTTTTTCTAAGCATGTTTATAAAAATTACTTAAATGTCCTAATTGAACTATGGCCTAATCCTGGTTTAGTCTAAGCCCTGTCTGTAAAACCAGGCCATAAAGTCACAATTGTGACTTCTTTCCTCAGAATTCCTTGACATAAACTCACAATTGCAAGAAATAACGTTAAAAATCAAAATCAGATTTTTTTTTTGCAGGGTTGTGTTTCGCAATTCTGATTTTTTTCTCAGAATTGTGAGATATAAACTCACAATTGCAAGTTATAAAGTCCAATTTTGAGAATTCCTCAGAATTGTGTGATATAAACTCCAGTTGCGAGATTAAAACTCACAATTATGACTTTTTTTCTCTCAACTGCAGGTTGTATCTCACAATTATGACTTTTTTTTTTCTTTTTTTTTTTAGCAATTCTGACTTATTTTCTCATAATTCAGATTTTTTTTCTCAGAATTGTGAGATATAAACTTGCAATTGCAAGTTCTAAAGTCCAGTTTTGAGGGTGGAAAAAAAGACAACTCGCTATTGCGAATTTATATCACGTAATTCTGATTTCGCAATTGCGAGACATAAAGTCACAATTCTGACTTTTTTCCTTAGAATTGTGTGATATAAAGTCACAGTTGCGAGATTAAAACTCGCAATTCTGACTTTTTTTTTCTCTCAACTGCAGGTTGTATCTCATGATTCTGACTTTTTTTTTCCCCCGCAGTTCTGACTTATTTCTTGTAATTCAGATTTTTTTCTCAGAATTGTGAGATATAAACTCTCAGGGAAAAAAAAGACTGATATGTTCTCAGAATTGTGAGTTTATCTTTTCTTTCTGAGAAAAAAAAAGTCACAGTTCTGAAAAATAAAGTAAAAATTATGAGATATAAACTCGCAATTGTGACTTCCGACTTTTTTCCTCAGAATTGCGTGATATAAACATAATTGTGAGAAATAAAGTCAGAATTGCAAGATCAAAATTCACAATTCTGACTTTTTATTTCAATTTTGAGGGGGAAAAAAGACTGATGAGTTTATATCGCGCAATTCTGACTTTATAACCTGCAATAGTGAATTTCCATAATTCAATTCTGACTTCATTTCTCAAAAAAATCTGAATTACTAGAAAAAAAGTCAGAATTGCGAGATACAACCCACAACTGCGAGAAAAAAAGTCTGACTTTTTGTGACTTTATATCTCACAATTGTGACTTTACATCTCACAATTCTGGCTTTATAACTGGTAATTGCGAGTTTATATCTCACAATTCTGACTTTATTTCTCAGAATTGCGAGTTTATATTTACAATTTTGAGAAAAAAAAAGTAAATTGCGAGATGTAAACTTGCAATTGCGAGAAAAAAGTCAGAACTGTGAGATAAAAAGTTGCAATTACCTTACATTTTTTATTCAGTGCTGGATCTATCTTATATACTTTTTATGTTTATTTAATTAACAGCATGAATTAGCTCCTTTAAAGCTTTTTTTATAACAACTTCTAGACAGTAATTTGACGAATTGTCTGTTACAGCTCTTTTAGTTACTATAATTTTTTCTTATAACTTTAAACTCCTACTCTCATCTATTTTTAGACAAAAAATGTCAAATATTTTCAGAGCAAAAATGGTCAGACTTCCAAATTTCTTGAAGAAAGATATTATTTATGTTATATCAATACGTGAATGTTTCTCTATAGTCAAGCCTTCCTAGTGAATCTCAACATGTCATATAGCATTCAAATACCTGGATCAGCAAAATCGGAGTTGCTGTAAAACATGATTTACTAGGCTGGATTACAGTATCCGAACAGCCATAATTGTAGGCCACACTAGACAGACAAAGAAACGGGCAGGATATGGAGAGACACCTCTCAGCTATGTCATTTAGGGGCAAGTTAGTGGCCAAACGCACACACATTCACACAATACCCAGAGATGTTGTGGCTCTGGGACACAGTCTCACGGGAATACACACCGTTCCCTTCACACAAACACCCAGAGCGCACAGTGGCCACATTGACCCCTAGCGTAAATGCTAAGTGTCTCTCTCACACAAACACACATGCAAAGGATATGAACGTCAAGACCCCACCCGCTTATTACTGTGCGAGCAAAAACAACCACAGCTTAAGAATAACAGGACGTGAATTGAAGGGAGGAATCAGAATCTGTGAACACGACTGTAAGGAAACAAGGGAGGTTCCACTGTCTGGATCAACATGGGGAAAAAATGTTTATCGAATTAAAATGTAAAAATCAAACCTCCGGAATAAGGAAAAAACAACATTTATAAAAAAATTGAATTTACAGTGCAACTGCCAAATTCTTACACTCTTTGTGATTATGTTAGTTTTGTATATTTTTGAAGTATTTTTAGTGACCATCAAGAAGTCACTACTTCTACTAATAGTTATTTTTATTATTATTAATATGCATATTTTTCTTTTTTAATATGGCACAATATGACATTACATATTAAAGGAGAAGTTAAGTTCCAGGACAAAAATGTACAGATAATTTACTCACCCCCCTGTCATCCAAGATGTTCATATCTTCCTTTCTTCAGTCGTAAAGAAATTATGTTTTATGAAGCAAACATTTCAGCATTTTTCTCCATATAATGGACTTTATTGGTGCCCTTGAGTTTGAACTTCCAAAATGTAGTTTAAACGCAGCTTTAGAGGGCTCTGATCCCAGCCGAGGAATAAGGGTCTTTTCTTAAAAAAAGATCTTCCAAAAATATTTACAATTTATTAACCTCAAATGCTTGTTTTGTCTAGCTCTGCGTGAACCCTGTGCATTCCGGGTCATTACAGTTAGCGTTACTGAAAAACTCCCATCTCATTTTCTCCTCCAACTTCAAAATTGTCCTACATCACTGCAGAACTACCGACCCAGTGTTTATAAAGTTACCGTGCAAGGAGGGTCAAACATCCTTTACAAAGAAGGTAAAACAGCAATGTATGACGATTTTGAAGCTGGAGGTGAAAATGAGTTTTTCTTAAACCAGAATACACAGAGTTCATGCAGAGCTAGACAATGTTTGAGGTTAAAAAGCGTATAAATTGTCATTTTTTTTAAGAAATTAACTGATCGCTTCACTAGATAAGACCCTTCTTCTTCAGCTAGGATCGTTTAGAGCCCTTTGAAGCTGCATTTAAACTGCATTTTGGAAGTTCAAACTCACGGGCACCATAGAAGTCCACTATATGGAGAACATTCCTGAAAATTTTTCATCAAAGAACATAATTTCTTTACGACTGAAGAAAGAAAGGCATGAACATCTTAACAAGGGGGTTAGCAAATTATCTGTAAATTTTTGTTCTGAAAGTTAACTTTTCTTTTAAAAAGCACATGATATGTGTGATGATGTTTTCTTGGACATTAAAATTTTTGACAACCTTACCTACTATAAATGCTAATCTGTAGAGCCTTATGAAACCTGTTTTATTTTTTCACAAATTCTGTTTTATTTTATTTATTTATTTATTTTTTCCCATTTTCTAGACTGTTTTAATAGTTAAATAAAATTGTATTAATCAAAAAGCATGTCTAATTAATTGAAATCATGAAACTTACAATATTAAACCATTTTATTAAAAGTTTAACAAAAATTACATTTAAATCCCCTATTATTAATATTATTAATATTATTATTATTATTTTTCCCCAAATACATTTTTTTCATCACTTTTTCTGGATTCAATTTTAATAGTTTTATTAAATACTAATAATCAAAAGCATCTCTAATTAATTGATTTTATAACAAAAAAATACTGTGTTGTGTATTTATATTTTTCTGCTAAATAAATTCTGGTAAATATTTTCCGGTTTAATATTCACAGACACTAGTCCACATCGCATTTTGATCTAAGTGTACTGACCTACTTTTGATGTATCCTGCCAAATTCCATGAAATTCCGCATTATACAGTAAATTCCATTTTTATGACCGTATTCCACAATTACGTCCATATTTTCCACAACACGGAAATCATAGGGCCCTAAATCTGATATTTTAAAGACTTGACCCTAATAAACCCTCTGGGTGATGATGTTGTTTCATGTTTTATAATCACATAACAAAAAAAAGTGTCTTCTTTTGGCAAAATGCCATTATGCTTGCACAACACTAATTATGCAAGAAAGTTTTTGTTGCTGTTGTTGTTTTACCCAAATATTAATAATATTTTTATAACAAATAGTTTCACTACTTATTTTTTTAAAGAAACAACAAAAAGTAATTTTGATAAATTATTAAATATGCTTTTTTTAAAAAAAAAATTCAGCCTTGTAATTAGTAATTTATTTAGAATGAATTTAATAATCTTTAAACGGTTATTCCAGACATTTTATGTGGTTTATTTAAGTCATTGTCTGTATGAATTTTACATGTTTGATGTATTTACATTTATAGATCCATTACACTACACCCACAAAAAGCCCTGTCAGGTCACATGGAAATAGCATAAAATACAGGAGTAATGCTCACAATATGATAAGATGTACTAGCAAGGGTTTCTAAGAGGACAAGGCCACTGATGAATAACATGCTTATAAAATGCATAGTTTAGCATTGTGTCTACTGCATATAAGTAGCGTGGTATGCATTTCCGAGAAACATCTCTGTCGTGTATTAGGCTCAAAACAATAGCTACAGCGCTCACAGCTTATGTACAAATCTCAAGAGGATTATTTTCGTTGTTTAACATGGCACACATGGGCATAACAGCTGATTGCATAATACATTCAAATCCTAGTGACTGTTTATCGCTTTATTTAGCATACAGTGTATCTATACTGTACTGTATGGTTTGTTGTATATTGGCATGATTTACTGATGGCTGCTTTTGCAAAATAACTTGATTCACAAAATAGCTTAAAATAAACCTCAATCTGGTAAAGGGGAAACTCAACATTTTTCTTATCTTCTACTCAAGACTTCTTCCAATCAGATTGCTGCCTTTTACCACACAATCTTACAAAGACACAAAATCTCCCTTTACCTCAGTTTAATGTCTTTGAAACTGACATCTGTGCAAACACTGTGTGGCCTGAAACGCTACACTGCCGAACACAGGGGTGAGATCACTTCCACGGTAATGCTCAGAGTCAGATGACTGGGGAACGGCAGTCTAAATCTAAAGCTCAGACACGACTCTTTGTTCTTGCATTCATTCACTGCAGCTGTTAGTCTAGCTTTAAGGCTATACAATTTAACAGAGCAGCATAATGTTGAACAAGCTATGTCTGATCTTACTGGCAGCCAGAAAGATTATAAGTAGCAGTGACGTACCTTCTGTTGTTCTGTCCATCTGAAAAAAAATAAAAAATACAGTGGTGGTGTCAGTGTGAATACCATAGCGTTTTCATACATACAATACAATGATGGGCTATTTGACTGGTACTTCAATGTAGACACTACTTCAAATAAATAGTTACATGTCCACAACAGCACATGTCCAAAGAACTTACTTCTAAGGATAAGATGAGGGAAGATGTCTCTTATAAGAACAATTTTTGAGCGAGATGCTAACAGTCTAATCAGAGTCAATGATCTATGCTAAGCTATGCTAAAAGTGCTACCGCCAAACCCAGAGATCGGCTGAATGGATTTGAAAACGGTAAAACTCAACAGTTTAACTCTAGGGGAGTTGGACAACGAGCCTATTTTCAAAAAAACTGGAGTGTTCCTTTAATCTGCGGAGGATGATGATGATGCATCACCCAATGTGTTATTATAGAAAATAAATATAAACATTTGCTAATTTAAAATATTAAAAATCTTACTGTTCAAAAACTTTTGACTGGTAGTATGTCATAACAGCAACGATGTGATAGCAAATTTGATGATTTCAATTAATTAACCTATAAGTTTTAATAAAACCATGACTTTTACTCCATAAATCCCTTTACCAAATAGGCCCTAGACACAAAACCTTCGATATTCAAAATACAATGTCATAGATCAAGACCAATATTTTAATTAATAATTTTTAAACTGACTAAATCTCATAAATAATGATATGACAAAATCAAAAATAGCCTAGCCATTTATCAAAAGTGCTGAGATGAGAATTATGTGATCTATGGTAAAAATATGTCATCTATGGTCAAAAAAAATAAATAAATTAGGTGGCATGTCTAATAATAACTGTATGTGTGGTCTATCTATTTACAGGTGCATCTCAATCAATTAGAATGTTGTGGAAAAGTTCATTTATTTCAGTAATTCAACTCAAATTGTGAAACTTGTGTATTAAATAAATTCAGTGCACACAGACTGAAGTAGTTTAAGTCTTTGATTCTTTTAACAAAAACCCACCAATTCACTCTCAACAGATTAGAATATGGTGAGATGCCAATCAGCTAATCAACTCAAAACACCTGCAAATGTTTCCTGAGCCCTCAAAACGGTCTCTCAGTTTGGTTCACTAGGCTACACAATCATGGGGAAGACTGCTGATCTGACAGTTGTCCAGAAGACAATCATTGACACCCTTCACAAGGAGGGTAAGCCACAAACATTCATTGCCAAAGAAGCTGGCTGTTCACAGAGTGCTGTATCCAAGCATGTTAACAGAAAGTTGAGTGGAAGGAAAAAGTGTGGAAGAAAAGGATGCACAACCAACCAAGAGAACTGCAGCCTTGAGAGGCTTGTCAAGCAAAATCGATTCAAGAATTTTGGTGAACTTCACAAAGAATGGACTGAGGCTTGGTTCAAGGCATCAAGAGCCACCACACACAGACGTGTCAAGGAATTTGGCTACAGTTGTCGTATTCCTCTTGTTAAGCCACTCCTGAACCACAGACAACATCAGAGGCGTGGGCTAAGAAGAAGAAATGGACTGTTGCCCAGTGGTCCAAAGTCCTCTTTTCAGATGAGAGCAAGTTTTGTATTTCATTTGGAAAACAAGGTCCTGGAGTCTGGAGGAAGGGTGGAGAAGCTCATAGCCCAAGTTGCTTGAAGTCCAGTGTTAAGTTTCCACAGTCTGTGATGATTTGGGGTGCAATGTCATCTGCTGGTGTTGCTCCACTGTGTTTTTTGAAAACCAAAGTCACTGCACCCGTTTACCAAGAAATTTTAGAGCACTTCATGCTTCCTTCTGCTGACCAGCTTTTTAAAGATGCTGATTTCATTTTCCAGCAGGATCTGGCACCTGCCCACCCTGCCAAAAGCACCAAAAGTTGGTTAAATGACCATGGTGTTGGTGTGCTTGACTGGCCAACAAACTCACCAGACCTGAACCCCATAGAGAATCTATTAGGTATTGTCAAGAGAAAAATGAGAAACAAGAGACCAGAAAATGCAGATGAGCTGAAGGCCACTGTCAAAGAAACCTGGGCTTCCATACCACCTCAGCAGTGCCACAGACTGATCACCTCCATGCCACGCCGAATTGAGGCAGTAATTAAAGCAAAAGGAGCCCCTACCAAGTATTGAGCACATATACAGTAAATGAACATAGGCCAACAATTCACTAAAAAAATTTTTTTTATTGGTCTTATGAAGTATTCTAAATTGTCTAAATCGTCGAAGTCAGTCCGCGTTCACACTAGCATTCCAGCACGCAAAATTTCGTCAACACTGCAAGGAATGTGACGCTCTCTTGCGCCTGTTCAAAAATATTTTGAAGGCTCAGGAAACCTTTGCAGGTGTTTTTGAGTTGATTAGCTATTGGCATGTCACCATATTCTAATTTGTTGAGATAGTGAATTGGTGGGTTTTTGTTAAATGTGAGCCTAAATATCACAATTAAAAGAACCAAAGACTTAAACTACTTAAGTCTGTGTGCATTGAATTTATTTAATACATGAGTTTCACAATTTGAATTGAATTACTGAAATAAACAAACTTCTCCACAACATTCTAATTTATTGAGATGCACCAGTATCTATATATCTATCCTAACCTAACACAAATTTTCAGGGCTCATGTTGGAAAGCCTGTGATGTGTAAACGTAACCGTACTAGACAATGGTCACGTAAAGCAAAGCGAGAGTCACGCCTCATGTGTGTTTTGGTAACTCACAGAGACGGAGAAATAAACTGTGTGTCATCCGAAGTTTCTACATGCAGTTGCCGTCTTCCACTGCAACTTCCCCGTCAGTTTTGTTCTGTCTGTTAATTAAGATTTGTTATGGAATTGTTATGGTGTTATGAACGTGACCGTCAATGATATTTACTTTAGGCGCTGTTGTTATGGGTCTGCGGTAATTTCCGCGCCTAAAGTAAAAACAAAACAGTACTGACATCGTTTTGTAGTGGTTTGAATGCTGTAGTCTACCTATTTGCTGTTGAATGAACAGGACAAGTTGCGTTGTCAGAATAAACAACTCTTTTGAATCAGTTATTTTAATCGAATTTGTCTAAATCGTCGAAGTCAGTCCGCGTTCACACTAGCCTTCCAGCACGCGATATTTCGTCAACACTGCAAGGAATGTGACGCTTTCTTACGCCTGTTCAAAAATATACTTCAACATATCACAAATATTGATTAATGCACACTGTATACATTCTGCTCCATGTAATTATATAAACCTGGAAAAACTGCATAGTGATTGGGACCCATACCATCTTAAAACAAGCTAGCCAGTGGCATTTCTAAAATGTAAACGTCAGCTAAACGGAACATTTTGCATTAAGAGAGTCTGATGCTTTTCTCATGTTATGGGAACACAGCGTTAATCCATTACCAAGAGATAATACCTTGAGAGACTTCTTCAGAAGGTCACATGAGGATGCTATAGACTGTGATCCAGCCAACAGAAGAGAGGCTGTGACCTTTATCACTAATCTTTATGCTTCATTCATGAATAGACTATTAAGTCATACAAACACAGGATCAGGAAACGATAAGAGAGGTATCCGGATTTGAAGGTGTGGAGCTGTGATGGTTCGATCTGATAAAGTCTCCCCTGTGCATTTACTTACACAGTTAACTAGAGAAGGTTGATGCACAAGTTTAAATGTTCTTCCTGACCTCTTAATTTCACTATTATCTCACATATAATTTACTGCTGACGTCTCCGACCTCCGGCATCCTTCACTAGGAAGTGCTCAGGGTCTTTCCCTTTACATACAACATCCAGAACTTCCACATATTCAATTTTGTACATTCAAGTCACTGGCTTTGTGAATGACTAAATACTGCTAACTAGAACCTGTGAAATGAGCAGTGTTTTTATCTTGTGTTGATGTATTTGCTATTGAAACAGGAAGTTTGGGTTGGGCATATAGAAGCTAATTTACATCACAGAGTTGAACCATGATTGTGAACCATCAAAGGCAACTGATATTGAGGGGAAGGATGTTGTCATTCTGAAGAGTATTTGATTGGACAAATGTTTATATGCACCCCATCATCAGTTTTTACCAAAAGAGAAATGCATATCAGCTAAAAGTCAATTTGGTCAGCTTTAATGTTACTGTATTTCATATATGAACCTGTTTCCACCTCACATTAAATAAGCAACTTTGCCTCACAAATTTACTTGTAATCTTGTATATTTGCAATTTTATATCTGTAATTCTGACTTTATATCACGCAGTTGACATTTTTCTTATAACTGCGACTTTAAGTCTCTGAATGTAACTTAATATCTCACAATTGCTACTTTATATATTGCAATTGTGACATAGTTTGCTATAATTACTTTACAGTGTTTCACAAAGTGACTTTATATTTTGCAAATGCAACTTTGAATCTCGTAAGTGTGATTTTATATTGCACAAGTGTGACTATATCTCAGAATTGCAACTGTTTCTTACAATTGTAGCTTTACATCTCATAATTGTGACTTAGTTTCCTATACTTTACAGTACTTCACGAAGTGACTTTATATCTTGCAAATGTGATTGAATCTTGTCAGTGTGACTATATCTCACCACTGTGACTATATCTCACAATTGCAACTTTGTTTCTCACAGTGGCTTTACATCTCACAATAATGACTTTATATATTACAATTGTGACTTAGATTTTTATAATTACTTCACAATATTTCACAAAGTGACTATATTGTGTA
Organism: Labeo rohita; assembly: GCF_022985175.1. Taxonomy (NCBI): domain Eukaryota; kingdom Metazoa; phylum Chordata; class Actinopteri; order Cypriniformes; family Cyprinidae; genus Labeo; species Labeo rohita. Next base: position 31,185,727 of record NC_066872.1, on the reverse strand, counting down.
AATGCAACTTTAAGTCTCGTAAGTGTGATTTTATATCTCACAGTGGCTTTACATCTTACAATAATGATTTTATATCTCACAATTGCTACTTTATATATCACAGTTTTCACTTAGTTTTTTATAATTACTTCAAAGTATTTTACAAGGTGATTTCATATCTTGCAAATGCGACTGATTCTCGTAAGTGTGACTTTATGTTTCACAACTGTGACTATATCTCACAATTGCAACTTTGTTTCTTACAATTCTGGCTTTACATCTCACAATGACTTTATATCTCACAATTCTTACTTGACATATCACAATTGTGACTTTCACAGTATTTCATAAAGAGACATATCTTGCAAATGCGACTTTGATTTTCATAAGTGTTTCTCACAATTGTGGCTTTACATCTCACACACTGTAAAAAACAAAAAAACACAATTTGTTGAGTCAACTTAAAATAATTTGTTACCCTGCTGCATTGAAATGTTAAGTTCAGTCAACTCATATAAATTTAGTCAACTTGAAATGTTAAGTTGTACTAAGTGACAACTTAGATATTTGAGTTGACTAAACTAAAAAAAATTGGTTTGTTAAACTTAACAGCTGTGTTTGCTACCTGGCTGCCTTAAAACTGTAAGTTGAATCAACTTAAATATCTAAGTTTTCACTTAGTAAAACTTAACATTTCAAGTTGACTAAACTTTTTTTGAGTTGACTGAACTTACAATTTTAAGGCAGCAGGTTAACAAATTATTTTATGTTGACTCAACATTTTTTTTTCAGTGCAATAATGACTTTATATCTCACAATTGTTACTTTATACAGGGGTTGGACAATGAAACTAAAACACTGGCCAATATAGTGTTGGAGGTTTCATGGCTATATTTATGCAGCCTGGTGGCCAGTCTTTACTGATCGCACATTCCACCAGTAAGAGCAGAGTGTGAAGGTTGACTTTGTGCACCCAATAGCTCAAACATTGTACCCTGAAGGTGGTGCCGTGTATTAGGATGATAATGCACCAATACACACAGCAAGACTGGTGACAAGAGTGATTTGATGAACATGAAAGTAAAGTTAAACATCTCCCATGGCCTGCACAGTCACCAGATCTGAATATTATTGAGCCACTTTGGGGTGTTTTGGAGGAGCGAGTCAGGAAATGTTTTCATACACCAACATCACATAGCGACCTGGCCACTGTTCTGCGAAAGGAATGGCTCAAAATCCTTCTGGCTACTGTGCAGGACTTGTATTTGTCATTCCCAAGATGAAATAATGCTGTATTGGCTGCAAAAGGAGGCCAAACGGCATACTAATTGTGGTCTAAACCCAGGTGTTTCAGTGTCACTGTCCAACCCCTGTATATCACAATAAAGACTTCTTATAATTACAGTATTTGACAAAGTGATTATATCTTGCAAATGTGGCTGATTTTAACAAGTGTGAATATATCTCAGAAACTTTGTTTCTTACAACTGTGGCTTTACATCTCACAATAATGACTTTATATGTCACAACTGTTACTTGACATCACAATGACTTAGTTTCACAGTATTTCGCAGTGACATTATATATTGCAAATGCGACTTTGATTCTCATAAGTGTGACTTTATATCTCACAACTGTGACTATATCTCACAATTGTTATTTCACTTTCTCATGATTGTGGCTTCACAGCAGATCTCACAAAGTGCCTTTACATCTCACAATTATGACTTTATATATCTCACAATTGATTTTTATAATTAATTACCTTACAGTATTTCAGTACTTACGTTATTCTTACAATTGTGAGTATATTTTTCACAAAAGGAACTTGGTTTCTTGTAATTGCGACTTTCAATCTCACAATTGTGAAAACATAAAGCACATTTACAAAATTTTCTTTTGTGTCAGAGTAACTTTATATCTCAAAATTGCGACTTCGTTTTTCGTAGTATCTTACAAAGTAGCTTTACATCTCACAATCGAGACAATCGTTTTACAAACATGCCTTTGTTTCTAATAACTGCAAATTCACATTTCACAAAATGACTCGCATCTTACACACTGTAAAAAAAAAACATAATTTGTTGAGTCAACTTAAAATAATTTGTTACCCTGCTGCATTGAAATGTTAAGTCCAGTCAACTCATATAAATTTAGTCAACTTGAAATGTTAAGTAGTACTAAGTGACAACTTAGATATTTGAGTTGACTAAACTAAAAAAAATGGTTTGTTAAACTTAACAGCTGTGTTTGCTACCTGGCTGCCTTAAAACTGTAAGTTGAATCAAACTACATATCTAAGTTGTCACTTAGTAAAACTTAACATTTCAAGTTGACTAAACTTACAATTTTAAGGCAGCAGGGTAACAAATTATTTTAAGTTCAACAATTCTTTTTCAGTGCAATAATGACACAATCTCACAATCGAGACAATCGTTTTACAAACATGCCTTTGTTTCTCATAACTGCACATTTCACAAAATGACTCCCATCTCAACTGTAGCTTTTATGACTTTCTGTCACATTTGATGTCTTTACAGTATATTTTACAAGTGACTTTCTAAAGTGGCTTCATATCTTGCAGTTGAAACTGCAACTTTATGTCTTAAAAGTGTGACTTTTCACTTTTTACTACATCTATATACTGATTTTATTTTAACTTTATCTCGCAATGTTTTATTACCCTAAGGCCATCCTGTGTCTCAAACAATACATGGCACTAGTAAAGCCAAGGTCATGGGTTTGATTCCTAGGGAATGCAAAAAACGATAAAAAGTGTACCTTGAATGCAGTCAAAGTTGCTTTGGATAAAAGCGTCTGCCAATGTACTAAATGTAGGCAGAATTGGACTTCCTTATAGCAATATATATGACCTCAAGGTTAACTAACATGCACTACACCTTTTTCCTCACTGGGATTTCAAATTTAACATTTCCTTTCTTCAAGCTACCTTGATTTACACAAATCTTGTTCCAGCAGGTAAAGAAAACAGCGACTGGTAGATAATCACAGCTAATTATCACTATGCCACAAAATGAGTTAAATTGCTAACGTTATTAAAATCAAACTAAAAGCAGGCTCAAGATAATTGCATTTTTTGTTACAAGTCAGCACCAGAAAAAAACACTCCTGTCTTAGCCTTCCCATTCAGACATCCATTTGCTGAGACCAAAAGAGGAATAGATACGCAGACCAACCCATCAAGAGCCCACAGGGTATAGAATGCCACACCATCCAAAACCGGTCTCCATGGCAACCTGCGCAGAGGAGCCCGCCACAGCATTTACAGCAACCCTCAAGTATATATTTCCTCTGGAGTTCAGGGGAAGGCGGGTGACCACCGCTATAATTCAATGGAGTGAGACACATCGCTCGCCGAAGAGCTGCTTTAACGCTTTGCCTTCGGCCACCTTTAAATCTAGAACAAACACGCTGTAAGCCCGTGGAGGCATTTTTATCTGCGGAGGAGATGCTTTAACGGGCCCTGATGCGTTTTTTGGCACCACACGTGAATTTTCTGAACCACTGGACCGCACACACATCATTTTATGGGTATGAATTCAACCGTCCCAACTGAAGGCTGCGATTACAATACCCTGCACATTTCTGAGAAACACCGGAACAAAAAACGTACGCTAAGCTGAATTTCAAACGCTTCCCTGGAATTAGGGAACTCAGAGGACAGAGGGCCTGTGTGTGTGTGTGTGTGTGTGTGTGTGTGTGTGTGTGCACGCAGGCGCGTGTCATATATCTCTGTGTTTGTGCACATTTAGCGAGATTCAGAAAAGATAAACAGAGGACATATGTAGATTACTTTCTAAATGTTTCCCACCAAAAGAAGATGAACATTCATCACAAACGATCAGATATCAGTTCAACACCGCAACAAGTTTTCTGTGATTTCATAAACATGACATTATTGGATCACCTCAGGGACAATGGGGCTGTTGATGGCCATTTATATTTAACTAGGTAAGTCAATTATACATCAGTGTAAACTCTTTCACGCTCAGATTCTAGGAAAGCATTCAAAGTCTCATAACGTGGTGGCACTGACACCTGGGAGACAAAGTAGAAAGCAAAAACGTGGCACAAACAAACAAGCGCACGCATAGGCCTTATGGATAGGAGCGGGAACACACAGCAGAGAAACGGATGCGCGCAAATGTTTACGAATGATGGCGCGTGTTACGCACACACACAAACACTCTCTGATTAATAAGTGAGAGATTAGGAAATGACCTGTGTCATATTACAAACACCTGATCTGTAAATATTGATTACGCTTTGAGTAAACAGCACTGAATAAAAACAGCAAGCGACAGATGGAGAGAAAAACAATAGAGAGCCGACCAGATGTACTAGCTTGAGATTACACTGAAAACAGCATTTTAACAACCATGTGTTATACAAAATGTAATTTTCTTTTTCAAATGTAACAATTCTTCTATAATTATATGTGTAGTTGAGCTTGTAGTAACTGTATAGTCAAGTTTTTGAACAGTAAGATTTTAAATGTTTTTATAGTCTCTTCTACTCACCAAGCCTGCATTTATTTGATCCAAAGTACAGCAAAAACAGTTAAATTCTTAAATATTTGAAATATTTAAAAATCTAAAAGAACTGTTTTCTATTTGAATTAGGGCTGTCAAATGATTAATTGCGATTAATCGCATACAAAATAAAAGTTTGAGTTTGCCTAATATATGTGTGTGTACTGTGTGTAATTATGTATATATAAATACAAACACATTCATGTATATATTTAAAAAGTATATGTATTTATTATAATTTTAATATAATTTATGTTATACATAAAAAAAAATTGTACATAAATAACATATTTCTCTTAAATATATACATTAATTTGTGTGTATTTATATATAGATAATAATTACATACAGCACACACACATATATTAGGCAAAAAGTTTTATTTTGATTATATTAATCAAGACAGCCCTTATTTGAATATATTTTAAAATGTTATTTATTCCTGTGATTTCAAAGCTGAATTTTTAGCATTATTACTCCAGTCGCATGATCTTTCAGAAATCATTCTAATATTCTGATTTGCTGTTTAAAAAAACATTTATTATTATTATTATGTTGAAAACAGCTGAGTACAATTTTTTCAGGTTTCTTTGATGAATAGAAAGCATTTATATGAATTAGAAATCTTCTGTAACATTATAAATGTCTTTATCATCATTTTTGATCAATTTAAAGCATTCTTGCTAAAAAAAAGTATTAATTTCTATAATTTCTTCCCCACTGAAGACACTGAAGACTGGAGTAATGCTGCTGAACATTTAGCTTTGATCACAGGAGTAAATTAGATTTATAATATATATTCAAACAGAAAGCAGTTATTTTAAATAGTAACAAAATTTCACAAAATTACTGCTTTTGCTGTATTTTTGGGTCAAATAAATGCAGGTTTGGTGAGCAGAAGAGACTCCTTTAAAAAAATGTTAAAAATCTTACTGTTCAAAAAATTTTGACTGGTAGTGTGTGTACATACAGTTGAGGTCAAAAGTTTACATTCCCCTTTCAGAATCATTAAAAATATTATTTTACTAAAATAAGACGGATCATACAAATGGCATGTTATTGTTTATTTAGTACTGACCTGAATAAGATTTCACATAAAAGACAACATGCATTTTGTATGATCTCATCTCTTATTTTGGCAAAATAATTAACATTTTTAATGATTCTGAATGTAAAATTTTGACCTCAACCGTATATATATATGTTTTAAAAGTATGAAAAAAGAATTGGCAACCAGTCTGAGAACATAAATCGCATGTGGGCATTTTTAGAGTGTTATTACTGTGTGGAATCACTGAGCAGAACAGCTTGTTTATGAATGAGAATGAAAAGTATGACTCCACTCTAACAACGTCACATGTATCAGCCAGCAGCTGGTAAATAGTTTCAAATAAAGATTGCATAAAGTGTCTTAACTCATCTCACCTCATCAAGGACACGTTATCTGGGACAGGAAACAGTGTTTACCAAAACATTACAAAACGGTGTTTTTCTCATAAATGAACATGAAATTATTGTACAACTATGGAAAAATTTGACCTCTAGTTCACCACTGGCAGTAACAAGGCAACATTTCCATTACAAAAATAGGTGTAAAATGTATTTCAGTACATTTCTGTGGCACGTCCAACAAAAATGGACACTTATATAAGACATTTCAAAAGCATGAATTATTCTAACTTTAATATTAAAAGGCATACTTATAAAAAACAGTGTGACAAGATCAGTTTCATCATTATTGTTCTCATATTTGAGTCTCACATTCCTGTAATAAAATTTTTAAAAAGTCACGTTAGGACACCGTCTCTCTTTCTTCAATGCTAATGTGTTTTCCACAGCTCAAGAGCAGTATGTTGAAGTCCAGAAAAGCACGACTTATTACATCACACAAACACCTGTTGGAGGACAGATGGCGGGATGTCTGCGGCCTGGAGGCTCTGGAGTAGTCGCCGCACTGTGGCTTGTCTTCCGTTCCTCTGCGTCCACATCACCAGCCCAGCGAGCACCTGACTCTGAACCGCGAGGGAGTGGTCGGCGCAGCACCGGTATAGATCCGCAGAGGACAGGCCCAGGTCCAGCAGCACAGACTTCCACTCTGAACCGAGACGAGCAGCCAAGCGGTTCAGATGCTGCGTGGTTGGAACAGTCGGAAGGATGTGGTCAGGAACGCCACACTGAACTGAAAACAAAGAAACAACTTATGATTTTAGAAGTACAGTAAGTCGCTCACTGTGTAACACAGGCACATCTCACTTAAGTAACTACAGCACAAAACCAAACAACAAATACTGTGTTGATCTTCGGAACACAAGTTAAGAAATATTGGATGAAATCTGAGAGCTGTCTGACCCTGCATAGACAGCAACGCAACTACCACGTTCAAAGCGAAGAAAGGTAAGAACTCTGTTAAAATAGTCCATTTGACATCGGTGGTTCAACCATAATTTTATGAAGCTAAGAGAATATTTTTTATGCACAAAGAAAACAAAAATAATGACTTTATTCAACCATTTCTTCTCTTCTGTGTCAGTCGATGTGCGTTCACAGGAGTATCACAACACATAGTTGCATTTCTGTCTATCCGGCGTCAGAAATCTTTCAGATTTCATCAAAAATATCTTAATTTGTGTTAAGGTCTTACAGGTTTGAAACAACATGAGGGTGAGTAATTAGTGACAGAATATTTATTTTTGGGTAAATATCCCTTTAAGGGCCCATTATTTACTCACCCTCAAGCTGTCTTAGGCATAACAAACCTAATTGGAGTTATACTAAAAAATGTCCTGGCTCTTTCAAGCTTTATCGTGGCAATAGGCAGGTGTTTCTCTTAATCCAATAAAGTGCATCCATCTATAATAAAAAAGTGCCTCTCACGGCTCCAGGGGGTGTCCAAAAAATATCCATATTCAAAACGTAATAACTACTTTAATCTAGCTTGCACCAACTGGTCGTACACAGAAGCAGCTCCAGGTGGATGACGTAGTACTACGACGTTGGGCTTGTGAGTCTTTGTTTACAGGAGCAAAGGAAGCATCCTTATTTCAGCAAAGGAAAACCAGTCTCCTCTTGGCTGTCGTAATCGTAATCGTAATCCTCCGACATTCTTTTTTTTTTTTTACGAATCCTCGTTTTGTACATCTAATTTGTGACCGTTGTTTTGTTTTGATCTCTCCACTTGCACGTCCGCGTTCGTCACTTTTGAGCAGCGCGTGCACAACGCCAAAGTGATTATTGCATTTTAAATATTTAAATATAAATATATATATAAATATTTTTCTTACAAAAATGCATCGAATCGCTACAGGAGGCCTTTATTCACCCCCCGGAGCTGTGTGAGGCACTTTTTATTATGGATGGATATGCTTTATTAGACTTGTTTTGTTCTAGAAAACAGAAACACTCAACCATGATAAGAGCCAGGACATTTTGTAATAGAACTCTGACTGGATTCATTGGAAAGAAGGAAGTCATATACGCCTACGATGCATTGAGGGTGAGTAAATATTGGGCTAATTTTCATTTTTGGGTGAACTAACCCTTTCACATTTCCCTTTGTGTTGTCCTTTTTGGTTGCATGAAACAACTAACATACAGCATGACTAAAGTTCTCCAATTCAAACAAATTGTTCTTTTGAACTAATTCACTAATTCACTTTGAAAAGACAAATGAGTATAATTTCAAAATCATATCAAATTATATTTAAAACTATTTTGGTATTGAGGTAATATATTTCAAATAATTTTGGTAAAGTTGTATATTGAATCAGAACTATTAAATTTGTTACGGTTCTAGGAAAACAAGCATAAACTGTGAAAGCAAAAGAATGTAAGGGAATAAAGTACAGCATGTTTTAATGTTTCACCGCACTTGAATGGTGACAAGCCATGCATGTGTAATTCTAACCTCAGTAACAGAGGGCCGAGGGGGCCGGAGGACAGAAAACAGCATCTCTTATATGACGTAAGCATATTTATTTGAATAACTCACACTGGCACTGCACCATGACCCTGAGTGGAACAGCTCAAACTGCTGAATAAAATTTTATATTGACAACAATCCAGCAGTGATCAGTCTCTATCTACTAGGGGAGTAACGGTACACAGATACGACAGTTCGGTACGTACTTCGGTTTTAACGTCACGTTTTGGTATAATTTCGGTTTATTTTTTAATTAAACAGTGGTTTACTGAACAAGTTTATCTTTCTTTAAATAAATTAAATTTTCTCATTGATAAAAATCTACTTCAGCTACATTACTATAAGGTTACAATTAACAACAGAGCCCAAACTTAAATTTAATTACTATTTATTTTTAAAAATATATATTTTAAAATATATATATTTATTGTTTTGAAATATATTCAGTTACACAGTGGCTGTCATAACTTGTTTTATAACACACTCAAAAAAATATTACTTGGTTACAATGAGCAGAAACAACTAAATTCTTGAAATTTTCTTACCTAACTTATTTCCATTATGTTCAGTCCACTTAAATTTGTAAAAATTAATTGAGCTTAATCATTTTGTGTTGGTACTACATGAATCATTTTTGTTGACACAACTAACTGAAAAGTGGACGTGTAGTTCCCAGCATGCTTTGCATGGGGTCACATTAAGAGGGAAATATGTTGACAAAAATGGTCATTTTAAGTGTTTTTAATGAAAGAAAATTACATGTTAGAGTTTTTGCACATGTAATGGTGAGGTTTGGAGATTAAAAAAAGTTTTGAGGTTACCACTGCATAAGAGCAGCTTCATTGTTTTTCAATTTCATGATTCATGCAATAAGCGATAACTGTAAAAAACAATTTGTTGAGTCAACTTAAAATAATTTGTAACCTGGCTGCCTTAAAATTTTAAGTTCAGTCAACTCAAAAAAAGTTTATTCAACTTGAAATGTTAAATTATACTAAGTGACAACTTAGATATTTGAGTTGAATCAACTTAAATTTTTAAGGCAGCTGGGTTACTTACCCATCTGTTAAGTTTAGCAGACACAAGTATCTAAGTTGTTACTTAGTACAACTTAACATTTTAAGTTGACTAAACTTATTTGAGTTGACTGAACTTAAAATTTTAAGGCAGCAGGGTAACAAATTATTTTAAGCTGACTCAACAAATTGTGTTTTTTGTTTTTTACAGTGTAGGAATGAAATTATCGTTAACATGCCAACATGTGTTTTTGATAATTATTTAAAAAATAGCTTGTCCGGTGAACATAATTAAATTAAGTAAATACTTTTCCACGCAATTAGTTCAGATACATACAACAAGACTAAATCATTTCAATTAAACAAATAATGTTTTGTTGAGCCAACTAACATTATCTGTTTATTTGAACTTGATGGCTAAAAAAAGAAGAGAAGGACTATTTAACTATTCAACATAAATTTCTAGGTGGCGACATCAACATCCAATCTTTCTGGCCCTGTGCAATAAAGACACGTCATTGTTTTCGTCGCAAGAGAATAGAGATGTGTTTTATTTGAGCAGTGGGGATGAATGGAGCAAAGGTCGGTTTGAGAGTTTGTTTTGAGTGTTCCCAAATTCTTCACAAAATCAAGGACGTCCATTGATTTCTGTCGTCAAGAGACAGGAGTGGCCACACCAGGCCATGAGAAAAACAACTCTCTCTCTCCAAGGCAGGACATCCACATTTTTAATAGCTTCTGAGAAGAATCTAAAACTCTTGTGAAGGATATTTCATATATTTTCTTCCAGACTGTTTAGAAGCAATCATTATTTTTGCAATTACACTTAGTGACACTAACAGGTGCAGAAATTGCGCACTTCAGCTTTAAAGGGAGCAATTCAATTCGCTTGACTGTTATAGATGCGCAAATATGCAGTGCAATGATTCTCAGTAATTCTCTCCCATGGATTCGGACACTTTGCGGTAGTTCTTTACAGCTTTAAAGCTTCTCGACACCAGAGACAAAGGAGATTAGTGTGTTAAGGTGGCCCAACCATCAGCAATAAACACCACAAAGAGGATTTCACACAGCGAGTGCTGGTTTAGAAAACAGGGTGAGCTGGGAAAGATCCAACAGAGCCATAACATGTCTGTGGCAATACTTTATCTGATTAATGCCACGCAAGAGTGGAGGTACACAAAAGAAACAAAACAGTCAGAGACAAAACGAGAATAAACAGGAGAAAGTGTAAAAAAGACATTAGGAAACAGGCAAGCAAAAGCTATCAGGGAGAGGAAAAATCAGTTTATAATAGTGGCCAAAAGAGTGGCCAGTGTTTGCAAGTGCAAGACAAGCATTTGTGGTTAAAACACATTTTTTTTCACTAGATAAGACCCTTATTCCTTAAATGGCATTGTGTAAAGCCTTTTGAAGCTGCATTGAACCCGCTGATCCCCATTAAAGAAGTCCACTTCCAGAACCAAAATGTACAGATAATTTACTCACCCCCTTGTCATCCAAGATGTTCATGTCTTTCATTCTTCAGTCAATAAGAAAATATGTTTCTTGAGGAAAACATTTTAGGTATTTTCTCCATATAGTGGACTTCAATGGTGCCCCCAAGTTTGACAATTTATATACTGATGATAGACGAGACCCTTCTTCCTCGGCTGGGATCATTTAGAGCCATTTGAAGCTGCATTTAAACTGCATTTTTGGAGGTTCAAACTTGGGGGCACCATTGAAGTCCATTATATGGAGATAATTCCTGATTTTTTTTTCCTCAAGAAACTTCTTATTGACTGAAGAAAGAAAGACATGAACATCTTGGATTACAAAGGGATGAGTAAATTATCTGTAAAGTTTTGTTCTGGAAGTGAACTTCTCCGTTAAAGTCCACTACATTGAGAATGTTTTCCTCAAAAACCTTAATTTTTTTTGCCTGAAGAAAGAAAGACATGAACATCTTGGATAACATACCAACAAGTAAATTATCAGTACATTTTAATTCTGGAGTGAACTAATTCTTTAACTTTTAGAAGCTTTTAAGTACAAAAAAAAAACAACTTTTATTTCACAGATTTCAGTCAGATTTATTTAATCACTATGATGGATTTAATCAGTTAATTCAGTAAAGCATTACATTAAATGGACTGTTTGTTGTGACCGATTTATTAAAACATCAGCCATAAAAGTTGTTAGTTCTGTGGTCATATTTGTTTTGAGCACAATTTCGCCATTGTACACAATATGTTCACAGGCATATTTATCACCCCTGTTTACTTTATTTTGCTGACAAGAATGTCTAATAATATATGGGTTACCAAGAAAAAGGCAGCATTTAGTAGCATAGCACAAAGTATCAAAATTGGCAAAACACGTAATTCGTGTTACAACAAACTAATGTAAAAAGTATAGCACAAGTGAAAACGAAGAAAAAAGATTCAGGAAATTGCTAAAGTAAAAGGGTTTTACTTGAATTTTTTCAGTCGAAATGAATTAATAAAATATTGTGTAGTAAGAAAGAAAGAAAAACAGAAAGAGAGAGAGTGCTCTGCAAAGAACATTGCAGCCTTGGTTTCGGCGAAATGCTTAACTTTTCTAAGAATTGCTTCTTTTTTATAGGATGGAGCATTCCAGCTTCAATTTTCATGCATACATGTGGACACTTAACTCCAGACTGCTGGAGGGAACAGATTGTGCACTTTAAGAACGTAAAGTATGCAGAAGACTTGATCTGAGGGGACGGTTACAGTACCTTAGTCTTAAGAGGCTGTAAGGAGACTCTGATGTACAGTATATATAGCCTATCCATCACGCTTTTGTTATAAGAAGTGTCCATGAGAGCGTGTTTAACTGCAGGAAGCATTTACAAAATTAATTAAACATCCCTGTGAGAGGATGCTGTAAATTTGAAGGAGTAGGAATGAGTTTTTTTTTTTTTTCAAAAAAAAAAAAAAAAGGTGGTGGGGGGGCAAAAAAAATAAAAATAAAGACATGAGCAAGCTAATATGTGAGTGTAAATTTCCTAAACCAGGCCACTCTGTCTCTCTAGGAAAAGTAAATTCGTTAATTTTGGGAAGGGTGCTAGTGAACCGCCCACACACAGGCCTCTAGGGAACAGCAAGCTGCGTCGTATCTCTGGAAAATTCCACGAAATCTCACAATAAACCCTGCTTTTCAGCAAGCGTGACGTCACAGGACAGGGCTTGTTTATCTGAACTTGAAAAGAGGGAAAGTCACAGGCGTATAAATCACTATAATATACAATATAAAGCAGAGAATTTCACATCTGTCCTCACATAAACCTGCAGGATACCATCACAATGTGACATTAATGTTCCTGTTTCCTTTTGAAGAGAGATGAGGACAGTAAAGATGGGTTCACTGAGGACATTTAGGCCCACTGCAGGTGCTCCATATATAAGCATAATTAGAGGGTTTTTTTTGGGTGGTTTGATGTGATTGGCTTCCTCTGAGGTTGTACTTTATATACGTTCAAACGTGAATTTAGTACATTCCATTTTTATCAGGGTTCAAATGTTTCATCTCATTCCTTATGAAAGCAGTTTTGCTGCCCGAGGAAGGAATTCCAATTGGGTAACTGGTTGTGCTCTAAGCTGAAAATACTGCAGACTGAAAGATAAGATTATACCTCTTTCCGATGGAAATGTCCAGTCAAAAATATGTGGCTTATGCATAATGGAATTGTGAGTTTATATCTCGCAATTACGACTTCATTCACAACTAAGAATTTATATTACACAATGCTGAAAAAAGTCAGAAATCCAGTTCTGACTTCATAAGTTGCAATTGCAAGTTTATTCTGACAAAAAAAAGAATGGAATGAATAATTTAAAAAAAGTTAAATTTATCCAAGAAAGTACAACCTTTATAAACACAGACACAAGGACTATCAGACCAAAGCTATTAAGTTGAATGAAAAACAATGAAATTTGTTATTTTTTATATAATTGTAATTAAAATAATTAATGATTAAAATAGTCATATAATAAAATCATACCAATGTACATAATATAAAGTATGTATACAAAATAAATCTAAAAAAATTATATATATATATTATATATATATATATATATATATATATTGTATTGTGTTTTGTATCATATTTTTATGAAAACCCTTTTCCACAACTGAAAAAAGAGATAATAAATTAGGTATAAAATATAAAAACAAGATAAAATATCAGTCTGTATCTCAAAACTTGGAGAAAAAACTTTTGCAATTGTGAATTGCGTATAGTGTGTATCTTTTAATTCTGAAATTCTGAAAGTTTAAATATCACAATTCTTATATTATGTAATTGCAAGTATATATCTTCCAATTGAGAATTTATACCACACAATTCTGAAAAAGTCAGAATATGTCGCAGTTCTGACTTCGTAACTCGCAATTGGGAGTTTATATCATGCAATTCTGAGAAAAAAGTCAGAATTGCAAGTTTATATCTGGCAATTCTGACTTCGTAACTCGCAACTGAGAGTTTATATCACACAATTCTAAAAAAAAAAGTCAGAATTGTGATTTTATATCTCGTAGTTCTGACTTTAACTTGCAATTGCAAGTCACAATTACCTTTTTATAAAAGTCACAATTACCTTTTTTATTCTTTTTGAGTAGCGGGCAGGGAAAGTACAAATCTGAACTGACTGGGCCAGCACAATAGCACTTATTTTACAGATGACTGACAATTAGTTGAAGTCATTAATTTAGCTCCATATAAATCAGAACGGCAGCAATATGGGCAAGCACAAAATCTCTCTGTTGTCAGACTGTAAAATATTTGCCTGAGACAAGCAACTTGAAACAGATGGTTTTGTGTTATGAAATGGCTCAAAATGTTCTAATGTAGCATAAATCTAAGACCTATTAATTGTCCCTAATAGACCCCATGTGTAAATTTTTGGCTTTGGGCACAAGAACAAAAAAAAAAGATCTTGTGTGGCCAAATTGGATGTGGATGCCCAGCATCTGATCTCGATTAACCTCCCAATCATCTCCAAACTGCACCAATATGAGAGTGTCATCTCTGTTGATCAATACAAAACATTCCTAACAGATGCAGCACATCAAGAAATCAGTCCGAGTGTAGAGGCCAGCTGGAACGGCCGAGCGCTGCAGACCGCTTCCACATTCTGACAGGAAGACTCTCCTCAAGCCAACGTTCCTGGAAATCAGACTGTACTAGCGATGGGTGGAGGGAACGGAGGAGGAGAGTCAATGTGATGTTCCAACACAAACAAGTGAACAGCACTGTGCTGGCTTGTTTCAAAAGCAAATTATTAAAAGTGCCTTCCTCCATCCGTCCGTGGGCGAGGCAGAGAGGCGGCAAATCGCACGAGGAGAAGAGTCCGGCTTAGCCGGCACTAATGTGATTGTTACTAGGAAAAATCTTGATGCATTTATAAATTAACTTGCTTATATGGTTTTTATCATGAACTAACATCTCAAGCATTCCATTAAGCATGTTTTCCTAAAATGATAACCCAATCGACAAATCTATTTTTTTGGCATGCAGTTGGACTGATCTGTTCAGTAAGTTCACTGTATATTATCTATCTATCTATCTATCTATCTATCTATCTTTATATATCTACATCATTCCATATAAGGATGCATTAAAGTGATATTTACAACAAAAGATTTCTACTTCATATAAATAGTAGACACTGAAGACTGCAGTAATGGCTGCTAAATATTCAGCTTTGCCATCACAAGAATAAATTACATTTTACAATGTGTTTATACAGAAAAGTTATTTTACATTGTTATAATATAACAACTGTATTTGTAATATATGTAGCCTTGGTGAGCTTAAGAGACTGCTTTCAAAAACTTTTCTGGATGATAATGTATATTAACATTATGTGTCATAATCATTCAGGGGCTTTAAAAAATCCAAATGTCTAAAAAACAGCCATGTAGCACACAAAAGACAAAATTCGGTGTTTCCGTTATACAGAAACACGACTGTATGTGAATGTTTTGCCATATGCATACCATATGCCGTCAAATTATATTATGCTCTGGATATCTACTTTAGTTCTCAAGCTTTTTTTATAGTCTTTGTGGGTGATACTGGCATACACTGTAAAAGTAAACACGTACAGAATGGTGCAAAAGCTCTTGAGATGAATCGGCAGCTGCTGAGTATTAAAGAGGCTGACTAACAACGTATAAGGGATTGACCTAAAGATATAAGACACACAAGTGCAGCTGTGCAAATAACAGATACTACAGTCATCTTGGTCTGATGACTGGTAGCACCAGTCTGGTAGACACATGTTACTGATCAGGTAGACCAGTGTTTCTCAACTTTCTCGATATTTGATAAAATGTCTTCTAGATCTGTTGTGATAGGGAATGTAGAAAAATGCAACATGACAACAATGAACATACAACTAAGTTTGAAAAACTATATATTATTTATACTGTATATAATATTAGCAATTTTAATCAATTTTCACTGTTAAGATTTGACAGTTCTTTGAATAAAAATGGCAAAGTAAACAACAAAACTGTTATTTTGCTTATTAATTTATATATAGACTATATACATGTATTATATTTTATTAATATCTAATGTTATTGGTTTTAATACATTTCCATTGTTGATGTTTGACAGTTACTGGATAAAACTGGCAATTAAAAAACAAAACAAAAAACTGGTGTTTTGCTAATGAATTGGAAATAATGAAAAAACTTCTTATGAATAGTAGTTACTTAACTGTGAATAATATACTAAAAATATAATATACTTCACTGTATGTATACATATATATATATATATATATATACATACAAAGAGTTTGGGGTAATGCATTTCAAGTAAAGTGATTTACGTAATCAGATTACTTTTTCAAGTTACTTGTAAAGTAACACATGACTTACATTTACAATGAAATATCGGAGTTACTATACACACACAGTGTTTGCGGTAACACATTACAAGTAACGTGAGTTATGTAATCAGATTACTTTTTCAAGTAACTTGTAAAGTAACACATGACTTAAATATAAAATGAATTATCCCAGTTACTATACACACACACACACACAGTGTTTGGGGGTGAGTAACGCATTACAAGTAACGCAAGTTACATAATCAGATTACTTTTTCAAGTTACTTGTAAAGTAACACGACTTACATTTACAATGAAATATCAGAGTTACTATACACACGCAGTGTTTGCGGTAACACATTACAAGTAACGTGAGTTATATAATCAGATTACTTTTTCAAGTAACTTGTAAAGTAACATGAATTTTACATTTACAATGAAATATCTAGTTTCTATATACACATATATATACACACACACACACAGTGTTTGAGATGGGTAACACATTACAAGTAACGCAAGTTAGGTAATCAGATTACTTTTTCAAGTAACTTTTTAAAGTAACACATGACTTAAATTTACAATGCAATTGCTGAATTACTATACATACACACACACACACACACAGTGTTTGGGGTAACGCATTACAAGTAACGTGAGTTACGTAATCAGATTACTTTTTCAAGTAACTGGTTAAAGTAACACATGACTTAAATTTACAATGATATATATATATACATCAGAGATTGTCCTAGACTTTAACATTGTCCGTTAATTTGACGGACAAGGTCGTAAAAATTCCGTCATAATCTATTATTACCCGTCATTTTAATTTTCATATTTTAATTAGAAAAACACATTTAATTGCTTTTATTTTTGTTAACATTTTCATTTTTAATCATGAACCTACAGGACGCCGCAGTGTTTCAAAACAACAAAATATGCTAGGGCTGGGTAAACAACAACAACAACAAAAATCGATTTCTCGATTTTAATAGATTCTTACTTTAATGAACCAATATTGATTCTTAAATGACAATCGATCTTTTGGTCTATGCTGTTTTCAGTTGATGAATGAACAGTACATAGTGCGTCTTCCTTCCAATCAATAGCAATAATAGGCTAGGCTTTGTGTTACGTTTGATATGAAACAAAGTTTCAGATTTCAAATTCTGTCCATTTCATTAGGAAATTCAAGCAATAAATACCATTTTGGCGCTCTTTAATGTGGCGTGATCATCGTTGTAGCTTCTATGTACTCGCCTGTGCGTAATCAAATGCATTAGGAAAACATTCGTGACAGTTTGGTTTTTGTCCTGGAACCCCTGCTCTGCTGCCAGACTGGAGCACACTTGCCACCAACTGGACAGGGGTGGGATTGCAGCTACAATTTACAATTTCCTCAGTGCAATCTGTCAAAATGACGGATGACCTTCAGATTTTTTCATCACTGATAAACAGTTTCTGTCAATGATGGAAAATTTTCGGTTAACGCGATCTCTGATATACATATACACACACATATACAAACACACATACACAGTGTTTGGGATAATGCATTACAAGTATAAGTAGAGTTACGTAATTATATTACTTTTTTCATGTAACTTGTGAAGTAACACATGACTTTTACATTTACATTTACAGCCTGAGGCTTATTAAATATAACTTTTGGTGTGCAAGGGCCTTAACAGTTGGCAAAATCGTAACTTCTGGGATTTCTGTCATTTAAAACAAACAAACAAACCCAGCTCAGGTGACAAAAAGTAACGCAAAAGTAACTAAGTAATGGAATATATATTTATATATCAAATTATTCGTTTTAATGCATTTCCATTTTTGTCAGTTCTTTGGGTAAAACTAGCAAAGCAAAGAGCAAAACAGCTACAAAAAAAAATGGCGTTTGGAAAGGAAAGCTTTCACAATGACTCACAACTGCACTAACAAGCAGTCACCAAGGGTTCAGTCTAACTTCTGCTATAATGGAAGCCAGTTGTGATAAATTCGTCTAGAGGACTGCCACAGAACATTTAGCCTTGTAAACAACTTAAAATTCGAAACCTTACAGCATCAGGTACGATAATTCCCGGAACCCGTAAGTGAAGGCTTAAGGAACGATTTGCATAATTTTCCTTAAAGCGAGCATCTCATAAATAAACATGCAAATGCACATGTCTCGCAGGTGTGCAAATGGCCTTAAAAACGAGGATATTGTCTCCCTACTTGACTTATCTCAATTCGAAAGCAGGTAATAAGATCATAAAAAAACGTACTTTGTTAAATTCAGCCAGAGCATGCATCTCATTTATTAGTGTGTCCGTGACACTGCAGATTCAGGGCCTGTCACCACCATGGAGAATGAAAGCGAGTTGAATGAAAAACACGTTCCCATGCCAACGGAATGACATCATTGATGTCAAGATCCAAATTCATAGTGACATGAATATTAATAATACGAGCAGCGGATGACAATAAACGCAGGAAAAGAGGAACAAAGCACCACAATCATTACTATCCCTAAACAGCCCCTAACAACTCAAACCTATTAAGCTAAGAAGAGCTTAAAATTGAAGCGAGTACTTAAGTGTGAAGAATGTTTGCTCAGAGTAGCGCTCGTCCTCGACTTCCTAGAAATTTGCAAGCACACGCTTCTTTTTTTCCCCCCATGTTTCTTTTATGCTTTCCCTCTAACCCCACCCCATCCCCCAATTTATTACCATCTGAACCACAGTAAGTCAATAAAATCTTCAGCTCAGTAACTGGAGACAGGAGGGAGAGGGAGAGCAGCCAACAAACGGCTTTGATTATATTTTTCCTAGAAAGGAGGATGCTCGGCAAGAGTGCTGGGCCGCAGAGCTAGTGCCAGGAATTAATGCAGCTTTCATGGAAAACCAGGGCAGCGCACCAAGCTGGCCTGGCCTTGAGAGACTCAAAACACAACTTCAGCCCTTTTTTTTCTTTTTTATACCTCGCGCTCCTTCTGTTTTTCTTTTTACGTCTTGTTTTTCTAGGAGGGAAGGGGTTGGGTTTTTTTCAAAGGTGTTCTGGGGTTCGTTTGACTGACGGAGCGTCGATGTAGGGTTGTTAGTGGGTGTTCCGCTCTCACAAGGGAAAACAACAGAAAGCAGATAATACGCCGCCTTTCAGCAAAACAGCAGCTGAAATATACGCAGTGCACGCAGAGAACTCCTTTGTTTTCAAAAACATCTGTGCAGCCGAAACCAGACTGGTGTGGATGTAAATAAGGCATTTCACAGACTGTAAATATGCAAAACATTAGTTTTCAAATCGTATGGAAATTTGATATGCTTTAAATGCATTTGCTGTAGGTTCTCTGCTAGAATTAGTAACAGAGGGTTTAGTGTAAGGGATTAGATGAAGGGCAATTAAAGCACTTGTTATTTAACCCTCCAGTCTGATACGGTAGATGTAATGGCTTGACCTCCAGCTTTCATAACCTCATCTCAATTAAAAAATGAATGGTTTCATTATGAGACAGAGAGTGAAATCAGGTGAAACAGAGAGGGAATGTGTGGGAACAGAAACACGTCTGACTACAAAATGTTTTACATATAGTGCAACTGATAGCTTGGTATGGCTTAGGATACTGTTCCATAAAATGTAAATGTATGTTATTTATATATTTTATTTAATTATATTTCATATTAGTGAAATTTTAAAATAAAAGCTATAGAATACAATTCCAACATAAAATTATTATTAACACCTATTCTATTTTATTAAAATAAAATCGTTTACAATAGTATTGTTTGTATCCCTGGACCATAAAACCAGTCTTAAATAGCACAGGCATATTTGTAGCAATAGCCAAAAATACATTGTATGGGTCAAAACAATCCATTTTTCTTTTATGTCAAAAATCATTAGGATATTAAGTAAAGATCATGTTCCATGAAGATATTTTGTACATTTCCTACCATAAACATATCAAAACTTAATTTCTGATTAGTATTGTGCATTGCTAAGAACTTCATTTGGACAACTTTAAATATTTCCTTAATATTTCAACTCTCAGATTTTCAAATAGTTGTATCTCAACCAAATATTGTCCTGTCCTAATAAATCATACATAAATAGAAAGCTTATTCATCAGCTTTTAAATGATGTATAAATCTCATTTTCAAAGGAGTGTCACACACATGAGACATGTCCCCCTTAATGTCTGGAGACATTTGTCCAAACAGTTTAGGTTTAACCTCTATCCACCTTATTTTGCAAGACGGAAGTAATGTAAACTATTTTCTTTGAATGTGCAAGACTTCCGACTCACAAGGAGCTATATATAAACAAACAGAGGAGTAACACTTAAGTGCATTAGGCTATACAAATCAGTGTGTTTATAATTTCTAAAATAATGTTATAACAAATACTGCTTTTGTATAAAAAAGATGAAAAACAAGACTGTTTTTTGTTACTAAATGACATAAGCCTCACACATTTAAGTTACAAATAACTGCACCCACTTATGTTAACAATAAGGTTCACACATGTTTTTGTGTATGTGTGTATCTGGTATTTCCTACGTTATGAGGATCATATTTCTCCAATACCGGGATGTTTTGAGCTAGTGGGGACATTTTTTTGGTCTCCATGAGAAAACAAGCTTATAAATCATACAGAAAATTTAAAACAGCAGGAAGTTTTGTTTAAGGGGTAAGTTTAGGAATACGCTTAGAGATAGAAAATACAGTTTGTACAGTATAACAAAAGAAACATTACGCCTATGGAATGTCCTCATAAAACAAGGAAACTAGTATGTGTGTGTGTCTCTGTGTTTGTAGACTGTGAGGATTTTTATTTTATATACACTACCGTTCAAAAGTTTGGGGTCAGTACATTTTTATTGTTTCTTTTTTTTTTTTAAGAAATTAATACTTCTATTCACCAAGGATGTATTAAGTTAATAATTAAAAGTTTATTAAAAGTTAATAATAAATAATTTACATTGTTACAAAATATTTATATTTTGAATAAACACTGTACTTTTTAAACTTGTTATTCATGAAAGAAAAAAAAAATTACCGGTTCCAAAAAATATTTGGCAGCACAACTGTTGATATTATCCAACATTGATCATTCTAATAATAAATCCGCATATTAGAATGATTTCTGAAGGATCATGTGACACTTAAGACTGGAGTAACAGCTGATAAAAATTCAGCTTTTCATCACAGGAATAAATTCTATTTTATAGTATGTTAAAATAAAAAACATTATTTTATATTGTAAAAACATTTTGCAATATTACTGTTTTTTTCTATATTTTTAATCAAATAAATGCAGCCTTTATGAGCATAAGAGACTACTTTAAAGGCTATTACAAGCAAACTTTTGAACAGTAGTGTATTTAGTTAGTTAGTTAGTGAGACAATGCTGTTTTCTATTCCCTAAACCTCACACAAAACTTTCATGCATGTTTTAATTTCCATTTCATTTCATATTGTAAGGACATGGTCCTCCCCTCATAAGCTTAGCTGTCCAAATGAGGACATTTAAGACATTTGCGCTTACTTGTACTTACTTATTCTTTGTTTATTCTATTTATAAATCGTTTCTTCAGTTAAAGACAGCCCAAGGGGATGTTCTGTCAGATTTAGCTCAAACTATATCTAAGTATACATGCACGCGTAGCGCGCTCACACACACGCAGGACTTACCTGTGAAGGACGGAGGAGGAGACTCGTTGTCTTCAGCACACAGTCGCAGTAATTTGTCTTTGATCCAGGGAAAATCTTTCTCTAATGACTGAATAAAGTGATGAAAGGCGCGCGAGCCCCGCGTGGGCAGGATATCCAGCAGCTTTAGCGTTTTTTTCCTATTAGACGACTCAGACTGAATCTCCTCTAAATGAAGCTCAGTTAAGATATCCTCTTGGTATAAATACTGTATGATCATGTCGTCGACTAAAAGCTCCTCGGACAGAAAAAGCCGCTGAGATCGGAGCAGTTTCTTGTGTTTTGAGTCCATATTTGAACCCGATGACCGAGTTAAACCCAGATTGTTAGCCTGACTGAACTATGAAGAGCTTAACATTACAGCAGCCGGGAAAACGCCAGTGAATTCTTCGCTAACATAGCAAAACTTGTTGGTAAATGCACGTAAAGTGATATTTGTCAATATATATTATATACATATAACAAGTTGTGTATTACATTGTGTATTACACATGAGTTTTCCGCGTCATGTCGCATTTATATCTACCGGCTGGAAACGAGGCGCAGGAGGAACTATTTTTTGGCACCATTGTTGTTTCCGCATGTCTGTAAATATATTTCATTATTTAGGCGAATCGGAAATTGTAATATAACCTAACACAGCTGTTTTTATGCTGTTCAGACACAGAGACCCCCAGCCAGAAACCATCAGTGTAAAGCTGGATTTTAACTATGGTTTTATTATAGTAAAAGTGTAGTAACCATTTGTATAACTACAGTTTTATTACAGATGCCATGGTTAAACTATGGTTAGTGTTTAAAGACCATGTTTTAACTATAGTAACCTTGTTTTTTTGGTTTTATTTGTTGTAAAACCATGGTTAATCTTAATACATTCAAACATGTTATTATTAGTGTTGAGGAAAGTGACTTTTAATTACATTACTTATTTACTTTTTATGGAAATTAATGTGTTAAGTTGCTTTTGTGTTACTTTTTAAATCTTGCTTGTCTGTTTTTAATATAAAACGTTGTTTTTAGCAAATGTAAAAGCCCTTTCACACCAAAAACAAGCCTCCCCTAGATTTAAAATGTATTTATTTTATACTAAGTATAGTTTAAGTCTATTAACATATTTACAGACATATTGCTTGAGACTTACTGATATAAAAATTGTAAAAAAGTTTATTTGTGATTCTGGACTAAGTTGCTGGGGTATATTTGTAGCAGTAGCCAAAAATACATTGTATGGGTCAAAATGATAGATTTTTCTTTTATGCCAAAAATCATTAGGAAATTAAGGAATGTTCCATGAAAATGTAAAATTCCTACTGTAAATATATCAAAACTTAATTTTTGATTAGTAATATTCATTATTAAGAACTTCATTTGGACAAACTTTAAGGCGATTTTCTCAATATTTAGATTTTTTTGCATATTCAATATATTCAAATAGTTGTATCTCGGCCAAATATTGCCATATCCTAACAAACCAAACCATCAATGGAAAGCTTATTTATTCAGCTTATTTATTCAGATGATGTATAAAGCTCAATTTCGTACAATTGACCCTTATGACTGGTTTTGTGGTCCATGGTCACATTTGGACTACTATTTGTGCACAATGCACATTTCTTAATATTAAGCCTAAAAATGTTTTAATATCACTGTCGATGAGGATTTTGTGATCTTTAAATAATATCGGTCTATAAATGCAAAATGCAATAGTTCCACTTTAGCACAATCTTTAGTATATCTTTAGTTGGACTTCAGCACTACTTCTGCACAATTAAAGTGCATTAAGTACAAAATTAGTTGTTTCAGTTTAGCAGACTTTAAATATACCAGTTTAGTATACTAAAAGTACAATTGCACAGTATTTTTATTAAGTACGTAATATATAAATCTATTTGTAGCATACTTACAGTAGCATGAAATAAATGTATTTAAATACATTTTAGTATATTTATTTTTCACTAAGGTCAGGCTGAAGGAAAAGTAAATTCACGTTTGTACAGCAGAACATAGGAGATGAAAGTTCAAAACTCTTCAGCAATAAAAAAATAAACACAAATGGTCATTTTTGATTATCAGTATGGTTAAATTGGATCATCGAAGATCAACAGCAAAAACACTGGTTAAAAATGGGATTAAATGCAAAATACAATTTGTGTTTTTAGCATATTTAATTATTGCACATTTGCATCATATTCTGAGTTTGTATTTCACTGTTTTTATAAATTTTGAGGAATATGTGAATCTGTGTTTTTTTGTAAGTGAGAGTCTAGAAACTAGAGTCTAGAACTACAGTATCATGTTATCATCATTTCTCTCTACACGGCGACTGGAGACTTGTCAGTCAATAAATGGGAAAACAAAATAACTGGTGTTACTTATTTAAAAAAATAAACTCAGATATTTTGTAAATTAAAAAGTAATGTTACTTTACTAGTTACTTGAAAAAAGTAATCTGATTACATAACGCAAGTTACTTGTAATGCATTACCACAACACTGATTGTTGTTATTGATGTACTGCATTTATATAAATATTTGGAACGTTTAATGTCTTTGCTTTTATTATGATAACAATTACTCTCTTTTTCTGCCTTCCTGTCTCATTGTGTAGAGCAAGTCATATTATTAAATGATGCTCTTGTCTTTCCAGTTTGTCCTGTGATGACTCTTATAAAAATATTGTATATTAAGCCGCATTGCTGACCTTGTCCTCTGAAGTTCTGTTATATACATTTTTTAGTCCTCATGACATTCAGTTAAACCACTTGTTTGAAACGCTAAGCTTTCTTTTGCCCATAAAGTGGCTTTAGGCTTTCAAACACTGACTATGATGTTGTAAAGCAAATGGTTGTTCCAGGAAGAGCGGATTATTTAAATTTCATGGCATTTAAGAGCTGCAAGAAGTTGGATGTATCTATGTAAATCCCCTTTAGTATTATTTGCATGGATAATCCTGAGGGTCCACACTGCAGCTCTCATTCCCGTGTCCTCATGCAAATAATGCCCTGTGTGTTCAATTCAATACATTTATGGTATGGCTTCTACATAAGACCTACCTTACCATCAAGCACGCTTTACACTAAGCCTTTTAAAATCTGTTAGCAGGGATTTTCCCTTCAGCGAATCCATTATTTTTAAGGCTTACAGACTTCAAACTAAATTGGAAGCATCTACAGGGCCGATTAAGGACATGGATATTTGCATCAAAATATATTGCATGTATCAAACACTTTAGATTTTTTGTTTCGTTTTTTTTAGAGTTAATCTGATTAAACTAATCTAATGTTTTAACATCTAATGATTGTAATCTGTTTTATAATTATCGCTCTTAGCTCTAAATGGTTTGCCGTATGTTGTGCTTCTGCACATGGCACCGCACCTGCCTCAAATTTGAATGAACAGTTTGATATTATCATCATCTGGTCTTGATAATGCCATACTGATACAAGAGGTGTTTTTGTCAAGCATGCTTTGCAATGCAAACATGCATTAGGCTGTGTTATTATCAGATGTACAGTAGAGCATGAAGACTTGGTCTGAAGTGGTCCATTGAATTGTTTTCTGTGCATGGGATATGAGGTGAGAGTTCAATAGCCCTCACCCCTGAATTGACCTTTCAAATCCTGTTTACTTGACCGCATGAGCTGTTAAGATGTTCGCCAAGCCAGTGTCAGGTCCGGTCATGTAAAGATATGTGAGCTCCAGAATATTCCTTACTAGGTCACTTAAGGTCCTCTTGCCCGCAACCATTGACAAGTTTCAGGTCAACATGTGACCGTGGACCACAAAACCAGTCATAAGGGTCAGTTTTTGGAAACTGAGATGTGTAATCATAAATAAGCTAAATAAATATGCTTTCCACTGGTTTGTTAGGATAGGAATCTGCAATCTGAGGGTGCAAAAAAAAATCTAAATATTGAGAAAATCACCTAGAAATTTCTTAGCAATGCATATTACTAACCAAAAATTAAGTTTTGATATATTTACAATTGGAAATTTATGGAACATAAATCTTTACTTAATATCCTAATGATTTTTGGCATAAAAGAAAAATTGATAATGTATTGTTGACTATTGCTACAAATATACCTGTGCTATTTATGACTGGTTTTGTGGTCCAGGGTCACATATGAGCATCTTTCTACTTGTATTTATTTATTTTTGTTTGTTGTTGTTTGGAAGATTTCTTCTGAAATTGCATCTAACTACACTGTAAAAACAATTTGTTGAGTCAACTTAAAATTATTTGTAACCTGGCTGCCTTAAAATTTTAAGTTCAGTCAGCTCAAAAAAAGTTTATTCAACTTGAAATGTTAAATTATACTAAGTGACAACTTAGATATTTGAGTTGAATCAACTTAAAATTTTAAGGCAGCTGGGTTACTTACCCATCTGTTAAGTTTAACAAACACAAATATCTACATTGTTACTTAGTACAACTTAACATTTCAAGTTGACTAAACTTATTTTAGTTGACTGAAATTAAAATTTTAAGGCAGCAGGGTAACAAATTATTTTAAGCTGACTCAACAAATCGTGTTTTTTATTTTTTACGGTGTACTTTTAATTTCATGTTTTGTCTTCTATAGTGTGGAAAAAATACCATTGAAGCCAGTGGGGACTAGAAAATGTTCAATTACCAACATTCTGCAAATTATCATCTTTTGTGTTCAGCTTTAGGGTGAGTAAATAAAACAATTTTCATTTTTTGATGAACTGTCCCTTTAAAAACACATTAACATTAGGTGACTTTATTCTCTCAGTCACTGATTTCTAATGTGTTCAGATTCTTCAAAACATGAGTAACATGCTTTAGGGCATAGTGAAAATAAGTTGGATAGCATTACGCTATCGTCTAACGTGCTGAAAGCCAACACTGACATGTGTTTGTGACTGCAGAAACTGTGACGGTGCACTTGTGGGGTCAATTACATCCAATTTCCATGTAAAAACCAATGAAGTTTAGATTACTTGGAAACCAGTGCTATCTCCACGTTATCTTTGACTAAACAGCTCTTTTGTGCTGTGACAAGGAGAACTCCTGCTTTTAGCAGCTCTTTCTTGGGAACAGTGTCAATATTTAACAGAGAAATAGTCACTTTCTTGCGCTGATCGAGTAGACGGTTGCCTCTCGAGGAAACGTCTGCAAATATACAGCCTTTGTACACACAAATTCACTCGAAAAATCCCTGGAAAATACGGAGTGACTCAAAATGTTTCTCAGAATTTCCATGCTTTGGAGAAAGAAAAAAAAAACACAGAGGGGGACCAGAAAAGCTTTAGAAATGGAAAACGGACTGTGCGAATTGGGAGTCAAACTTTCCAAATGAGGTGGCAAAGACAAAACACTTTCTCAGAGAAACGCTTGAAAACATTTACAACAAACATACTTATGAAGGACTAGCATACATGAAATCATGCAAAGCTGTAGGGAATCTTGCTATTAGCTGAACAACCAAACAAATGATTTTCAAACAAACACCAAAAACTGTATTTAGGATTATCTGTATATTTTCAGAACATTACACCCAGAACTCCATTTAGAATGTGGGTTTACTAAAGGTTTGACAGGTTGCCAGGTTGTGGGTGTGTGACCTTGATGATGGGTGTTATTATCAGTTCTGCACACGATTGGCTCATTTAGGGGCAGAAATAAGTGACTTTTTTTTCACTGCAATGAAATCATTTCCCCAAGTTCACTATCAGACAATAACAAAAGACAGAACAAGAATTAAAGCTACGCTTGCTTTTATTTCTCACTTTTTGGGAGACAATCCATTCACCCCTGATGCAGCACAATGTTGTAAAATGACATTAGTGGAATCTTGTAGTGGCAAAAAGATCATATCAGACTTACTACCCTAGATATACCATGTCCTCAAGGAAGACGACGAATAAAATTGACAATAGTATACTGGATGTGAGAGATGTTGGCGGAATTACTTTTTATTATGCTGATCTGAGATCAGCGTCCCAAATGAAATATTAAATAGGGAACTTCTTAATTTAAACATAATGGCATCAAGCCACCAATCTGTAATCATTTTCAATGCAATGCTTTTGAGATAATACTATTCGAATGCTTTAACTGAAAAACTAAGCGTAGAGAGAAAATGCAGGAATTTAGCACCCAAGCACAGTGGTGAATAGAATACACTGAGCGCCCATTCTTAAAGGATAAAATTATGTACGTTTCATTAAACCAAAATAGAAAGGAGGTCAGATTAGTGAGGAACTTCACAGGAAAATCCAATTTTTCTTATAATCTTTCCACGAATAGCAACGAGGAGAGAATAAAAAGCTTCTGACCTAGTACGTCCTTTTTTTTTTGGTCTGTGTTAAAAATTACGATTCAGTATAGAATCAAATATTCTCCGAATACGACCAATCAGCATGCAGGTTTACCACGACGCCCTCCTGAGGTAGGGTTAACACAGGCCAATCCTTGTTGACCGTATGCAACAAAAGCTGAAACAAACCATGCTGCTAAATTACCTCTTGGTTCAGAATGTGCAATAAAATACTAAGCCGGTGGTATATTTTATTTGCGAAAGTACGCACCCTTAAAGTCTGGGGAATGGCGAAGACTTGTTTAAGCAAGTTTGAGGTTTTAAATGAAAAGGTTTTTCATATACACTGCCATTTAAAAGTATAAATGAAAGAAGGCTGCATTCAAAAATCAAAAATACAGCAAAAAAGTAATGTTTAATAATATATTAGGGTAACCTTTGATCAATTTAATTTCTTTTTGCTAAGTAAAAGTATTAACAAATCTAACCCCAAACTTTCGAATGGCAGTGCGTGTTTAATCAATTGTTTAAAAATGGCTGTTTTTAAAAAGCGATATTTTCAATGTAATTTTTTCAGTAGGTATTACATTATCACAATGACACTTATTGGGATTTACAGTATATCATATCACAAGGTACTTGCCAGTTCCCAGCAGTTCCTTGGGCAACCATGACATCAAATGATCATCTATGACTACAGTACAAAAATATAACATGGATAATGAGCAAATAAAACATAGTCAAAAAGCATACAGTTTCAAAACTCCCATGTCTCAAACACAGGATGCAGAACATCTCAGACACCTGCTGCTACCAATAAAAGGCCAGTTCACCCAAAAATGAAAATTCTGTCATTATGTTACCCTCATGTTGTTCCAAACTCATATGGTTTGTTTTCTTCGGTGGAACATAAAAGAAAATACCTCGAATGTCAATTAACATCCCAATGAGGTTTGACGTCAGTGGATGTTTGTGCTGCCATAGTTAATGTGGTCTGCATTTGTGTGCTTTGATCAATGATCGGAAAGTAAATAACCCTTAAATTTCAGAAGATTTTGAATATGCCAGATGAGCCGTATGGATTTATTTCATGCCCAAAAATAAAGGACCTTTAAGAACTTCTAACATCCAAGGAACCTTTTCAACTGCACAAAAATTCTTTAGATTACTAAAATGCTCTTCACTGAAAGGCTACGTTTACACTAGTGCATTTTCGTTTTAAAATGCATCTGCAGTTTAGGCCTGTCGTTTGCACTACTCCTGCGTTTTTTTAAACTTTTGAAAATGCTGCATGAATGGTCATGTGACATGCGTTTTCGGTTGTATAGCATAGACAGAGATAGTTTCTGAAATGCAGTAAAAACGCCAGTTTAGATGAGGTTTTCATTTTAAAACGAAAATGTCCTAGTGTAAACTGGGCCTAAGAAGAAAAAAAATTTTTCACTGTAAGGCTACGTTTACACTAGTGCGTTTTCGTTTTAAAACGCATCACTTTTGCTACGGTTACACCTGCCGTTTACACTACTCCTGCGTTTTCGACCCTCATAAACAGAGCCTTTTAAAAACGCTGCAGACCCCATTTTAGTTTGAAAACTCCAGGGATGCGTTTCGGCGTAAATGGACAAAAACCGAGACTTTGGAAAACGAAGGTGTGGATGTCCACATTCGCTCTGCTTATCCTTGACAACTGTGTAAACAATAAAATCATGTTAATTGTTGTACCCATAGATATTTGTAGATAGATGTCTCATTCGACCACTCCAAGCATGTGGACGTATCCGCTATCTAAATATTAGGGAATATACCTATACATATCTATGGTTGTACCTGCATGAACGTCATTGGAGATCGTTTCTAAAACGCAATGAAAACACCAGTGTAGATAATTTTCATTTTAAAATGCTGTTTTAAAACAAAAACACACTAGTGTAAACAGGGCCTAAGGTTCTTTGGGGAACCCAAAATTCCTTTATGGAATAAATGCAAAAACTCCTTTTAGAACATTTCATTTTTAACTTTCATGTACTTTTTGGCGCTTGATAGTTTTCCATTGACTCTTGACTCTAATATATATACTGACAAAAACAGCTGTAGCATTCTACAAAATATCTTTTTTTATGTTCTACAGAATAAAGAAAATGCAAGAGTTTGGAACAATATATTCATTTTTGGCTGAACTCTTCCTTTAAAAGAGACGCATGGTCACACCGTGAGGCGTCCTGTGTATCTGAAGTGCGTATTACAGGTAGAAACCCACAGATGTCAGTGTAAGCCAATGCTCCTCACAGATACTACTCACTCGCTCATTAAAAATTGACTGTAGAATATCTACAGGCCATAAACTTGTTAAGTGCGCAGTGAAGGACACTTAACACTGTTATGATATTCTGTGTATTAATGGGGCAGTTCAGCCAGAAATTAAAATTCGGTCATTATTTGCTCACCCTCATGTCGTTCCAAACCTGACTTTAGTACTTCTGTGGAAAATGGAATATGTTTTGGTAAATTGAAAGTCAATGAAGAACAAGGCTCTTTTGGACCCCATTGACTTTTTATTACATGGACAAACCGGAATCTTCTCTTGCGTTCCACAGACGTTTTTAACGTCATGAGAGTGAGTAATTAATGACAGATTTTTCATTTTTGGATGAACTATCCGTTAAAAGTATTCCTTGGGCACAAGATGAGGGATCCCAGGCAAATGATCCTAAACGGGACATAAGCACCCATTTATCACTGGGTCTATGATCCATAGAACCTCAGCACTTATGGTCATCATTGTCCATCTGGTTCTATACATTATAACTGTAGTCTGTCAGGTAATCCTTTAGCCGGTTTGGCAAAGGGAGTTCTTGTACCCGCCGTGTGGTTTTATTGATGGCAATACGGCACAGATGCTGCAGAGACGGTGTGGCCGTGTACACCGGAGTCATGAGCAGCAGCTGCACGGTGCCATTGGATGGGGCGAGAGGGGTAGTCCTGCCTTTACAAGACGTCCGGGACAGCTGCACATAGTGCTCCACGAGGTGGACGACGCTGTCGAACTGCTTGAGTTTGGGTTTGACCAGCACCACGGAGTCTAGTTTGAACTTGCCGTCCTTGTATTCGATGCGCAGGTTGGTGGGTCCCGCAGATGTCATGGCGGAGATGGTGAAGAGGTAGTCCCTCTGAGAGCTGTCTCGGACCAGAAACGTCCCCTCCGATGTGTCCTGCAGGATCTCCTTTGCTTCATTGGCTGTCAGGCTGCCCCAGTACCAGCCTGCTTCCAAGAAAAGAAGACATAGAGATGGTCATACGTATCCTCTTCCACAGTATCTGTTTCAGTCGTTTGCTTGTGTAACATGAGACCCATAACGTGTCTCTCTAAAGACACGCTCACCAAAACCGACACAGCTACAGTCATATCCTGGCTACTCTGCTCAAACGGCTGTTGTTTTGTCAGGCATTTTCAGAGATTTTGGCTTTCAAAAGATGATGCAACACATCTTTCAACCTCTCAACTCTGTTAGCCCTGATTTACAGAGCTACCTCACATCTGATAATGCAGCAAAAACCAAGCACTTCCGAAACGAGCTGTTAAATGAACATTAATTGAAAACATTATGGTAACTGTGGTGTAGCAAGTCTAAACAAGATGGTGGAAATGTCAATAAAAACATCATATTTTTCCTGAAATACTGAACTAGACCATCTGACTGTTCATCTTGGGAGTATCTGACATTTTTGATGGCAGATGCTTGACAGATGTTCCCTTAAAGTGACTCACATTGTTTTTCTCAGCAACAAAAAACCTAAAAATGGATCTCGTTGCAGCATCATGACTGCATGTTGCATTTCTCTTTTAAACAGTGCAGTGCTAGACTACATTTGCTCATGCACTCGAAACCAGAAAGGGATGTGACAGAGACGCAAACTACTGGAGACAAATGTTCCAGCTCAGACCAGGACACATAACAAAAGCTTCATAGACATGATAATGTCACTCTTTTGTTGCACAAAAAGCAAACAGAAAATGTACACAGTAAAGGCTTTGTCAGGAAATTCACAGTTCCTACTTACATTCACTTACATAATTCATATCATATGTCACTGAAAGTGACAAAAAAATCCCCTGGAATTCCTTACGTGAGAGCAAAATAAGCAAATAATGCAAAAACTATGTTTTTGATTTAGTTCTTAATATTCCTTTGTAGTTGATGTTACATTTTATTTAAGTACACTTCATACATACGTTTTTAGACTGATGAATGTATTATATTCATACTGACATAAAACAGTTTAAAAAACCCTGTAGAAAAGGAAAAAATAAAAGACCTAAACATGGTAAAAAATTGCTTCTTAATGTGAAAATTAATTACTGGACTGTTGACATATACTTCTCTGATATTTTCATGCTTATGTTCTGCTCAAACAACAGCACCAAAAACAACATACCAAATGCAAATGATATCACACAAATGGACAAATACATTGCCAACAGTCCTGAAACAACAAATCATAACTGCTTTGAATATGTCAACAAACTCATGCCAAAAGCATGATATAGTGTGGACATGCTGTCCGTTTAATTTCTGCGCTTTATAGTACACTTAAATAGTTTATTGAAATTTTAATATTTAAGTTTAATCGACTATTATCCCTTTTAACAACAAATTTGACGCATTATGAAAATGAGGTCTATTTTTATAGAAACTACAGGCTGTGTTGCACACAACATTAAATCAGTTAGTGTTACAGTATCAAACGAAAAGAATATGTAAGTAAAACGAGCAGTAAACGTTTACCAGTGTTTTTAAGGTCTCTCATGGCAGTGGCAATGCGACTCTGCTCGGTCTCCGCGACTTGGGTTTCTGTTTGCGATCTCCTTTCATTCTCGATGCTTTCCGTGGAGTCGGATGAGTGACAGGTCATTGGAGAACGGCGTTCTGCATCCAGTCAATGTCTATAATTATCCTTCAAAGACGACTGACTCTTACAATCAACCAAAACATGTGAGAAGTCCTCCACAGCGTCCGTGGATTTTGTCTGCGTGCGCCGTTCTGAAAAAATAAAAACACAAACATGTTTCAGACGACGGAATGCGTTTCAATACATTACATCACACGTTTTGTTTCTCGCTTGTAAACGTGCTATTTCTGAAAACGATTATATATTTCCATAGGTGTCTGCTGCAAATTAAAGATGTTTGAAAACTCCAATGCTTATTAAGTACAAAGAGGTGCACCAATCTTCCACATTACCTGAATGCAACACTAGTAGAAAACGTGTACGTGCATGCATTTAAGCATTTGTGGTAATCAAATTTACGTTTTCATAATAATTATATCATCCTATTTAAACAATTAAATAAGCTAAAAGGCATAAAAACGTTTCAAAAAACGTGAAAATGTTTTTAGTCACTCACACAATTGTGATAAGCGTAGCAGCACTGTCCAGTTTTGTTCAATATTTGTGTCTCCAGCAGAATGGAAAATGTTACAACCCTTCCCGTCCACTCAGACGTTTAACACGTAAATGAAAAGCTTGTGTAAACGTTATCAGACTAAACAATAATGATACCAGTTCTCTCATTTATTATCATGAGCTCTAAGATAGATATGATTTTGCGTCTTACCTTGAAAATTGCTTTTGTTTTGTAAGTCCCTACTATTTTTTTACAGTCTTACAGCTTCTACTGTCACCTCAGGAGGGTGGTGCTCACATATGATAGTCATTTCACCCCTGTAGCTCATTTCTAATTGGTTATTTAAAATACTCTCGTAAAGTGATAAATGTAATGGCAGTTTCGTGTAAGAATAATCCAAAGGTCGGCTGCTAATAATTTTCCCCATCTTGTTTTTAATTGGATATAAGAACGAAATGACAATCTTCCTAAGCTTCATTAACATTACAAACATCCGTCTTCTGTGTGAATGGCTCATTGCGCACGTGTATGGGGAATAAAAACAAAGGCTGCCTTTAAGAGAATACGCGCAAAATTCGCAGAACTGCCTTTACTAGGAAACGGCATTGACAGCTCCGGGTAACTGATAGTTTGACAAATAAGATAAACGACTGTATTTCCTCCCGCACGCGTAAAGGAAGATAGTTATAAATGCGCAAATCACTTTCTGTAGCTGCTATATGAGACATAATGACTCGGAGGAGATATTTTAAACGTAAACTTGAGCCTGTCGGAGAAAGCGCACATCACTTACCTTTTGTCTAAGTGAAAGCAATAAGCAGCGCGTTTCACGTTACAGGCGTTCAGTGGCACCATGATTGAGACCCATCATTTATTAATGGGAAACACTGATCGGATAACTGTCAAACGACCAGCACGCCCTGATACCCAGCAGATCGGGACGCGCTTTTCCTTGTATTCGCATTGATTCGTTCAGGAGCGACACTCCGCAAAAGGCGACACTGTCTGTCTCGCTCTGTCTGCGAGCGCACCGCACGCGTCGTGCGTCCAAACGCGTTACAACGCGCGCCAAGCGAGCAGGACACATATAATTACTCTCTCAGGCAGTTTATTGATATTCCAGCGAATCCTTTTCCCCTCTGTCTCTCTCTCTCTCTGTATGTGTGTGCGCTCGTCGTTAACGACTTAATCCTCATTTAAAAAGACTCGTATACAAAAGACTAATTTCCAGGAACTTTCCAGGAATCGTATCACGTGGTCAGATGTGCGAGCGCTCTCTTAAGGTCGTGCCAACTGGCTATTTTGTTGTTTGTTTATTTATTTATTTTATTGAGATCTGCCAGACACATACTTATAACACAATTTACGCTGCATGTAATTAGAGTGTAATTACATTTAATTACATTAAGGTTTTCCATGTAAGGATGTTTTTCATTAAAGGCCTAATTATTTGTAGGGTAATTTTTTTATTACATGAAGGCCTAATATCACAGCCAGGGGTAGGCGAAATAATATACTGTCGTGTATTGAATAAAGCACATCCCAAATCTATTTTATTGTTTATTATTCGTTCTACGTTCTATTTCTGTAATAAAATGTTATTTCTTTTATAAAACACCTGTGATGGTGCTTTTATAGAATGTGTTATAGAATTCCTACAGTTTTTAAAGAAATTTACAGTTGTTGCTTTTTGATATCTGTGTGTTATAGATCTGTCTCTGTTATGCTCATCTGAGACAGTCACAGCATGACATGTGCCACCTTAAACCAGGAATTATTGGCTTGATATGACAAAACAAAATGTAAGAGCCTGTATGCTTTTGGGTTTTGTCTCTGTGTAAGAAGCCCCAAATCACAACAACAATCTGTATATCCACAACAAAGATGATAGACAGACAGACAGAAGGACAGATTGACAGACAGATACACTACCAGTCAAAAGTTTTTGAACAGTAAGATTTTGTATGTTTTTTAAAGAAATCTCTTCTGCTCACCAAGCCTGCATTTATTGGATTCAAAGTACTGCACGCACAGTACAATTTTAAAATATTTAAAATAACTGCTTTCTATTTGAATATATTTTAAAATGTAATTTATTCCTGTGATTTCAAAGATTAATTTTAGCATTATCACTCCAGTCACGTAATATTCTGATTTGTATTTTACAAAATGTATTATTACATTTTTAAACATTTATTATTATTACTATTATTTTTATGTTGAAAACAGCTGCGCAGATTTTTTTCAGGTTTCTTTGATAAATAGAAAGTTCAGTAGAACAACATTTATCTGAAATAGAAATCTTTTAACATTATGATAATGCCTTTATCATCACTTTTGGTCAATTTAAAGCCTCTTGCTACATGAAAGTATTAACTTCTAGAATTCTCTCACCTCAACTGCCCCATTAAAAAAATTATACTGACTCCAAGCTTTTGATTGGTATAGTGTATAATGTTACAAAAGCTTTTTATGTTTCTTGAACAGAAAATCAGCATATTAGAATGATTTCTGAAGAATCATGTGACACTGAAGAAAGAAGTAATGATGCTGAATATGTAGCTTTGATCACAGGAATAAATTACATTTTAAAATATATTCAAATAGAAAGAACTATTACTGCTCTTGCTGTTAAAAACCTTTAAAAAAAACTTTTGACTGGTAGTGTAGATAGATAGATAGATAGATAGATAGATAGATAGATAGATAGATAGATAGATAGATAGATAGATAGATAGATAGTCAATGGCTACTGTCAACTGCTTTAACACAGTGCTCAGAGCTGACTGTAAGTCTTATGCCTCAGATGACCTTGCTGACACAACTCTTATGAAGACAATTGGCTTGATTGTTAGTTTTATAGATGGATCATGTTACTTGTGTTTCTAAACCAATTAGTTGCTCCTTTAAAACAAATAACACAGTGGTTGAGCATCCTCCTCTTGAGATAAAATTAGCAGGACTTGGGAGGAAGATCTTCCACAGATGACACGTGGGACTGTGTCATCAAGCAGGTTCAATCATCATCAATGTGTGCTTGACAGTCATTTCAATTTAAAAGAGCACATAAGTCAAATGAGCCCAAATTTACCTATGTGTAATATTTGTCAGTGTGCTGGGGATGGTCTATTGTTAAGCCTCTTTCAGCAGTTCTCCAGCACAGGTTCCTCTTGTAGCATTATTTAGTGTTTCCCCAGGAAACTCATGGTTATCAGCATCAACTGGTAAAGTCCTTGCTTTTTCTTCCTTGTTAGAATGCAGAGCAGTACTACTACAGTGGAAGGAGGTAATTACACCCATCAGAGATATCAGAGATCAGAGATATAATCTTGGCTTCACCTTGAAAAGATCAGATACTTATTAAAAGGATCTGAAAAACATTCTATACTGAATATCTCCCTGTTACACCCTAAATAGATGTGAAAACAGTTTGTTTATTTGGAAGTCTGCATGTATATACATGTATACAAGTAAGTGTATGTGTGTATACATTCATTTTTTTTAAATTTCATTGAAGTAATCGCAGGGAATATTTACTCAAGCTTGATGGTTTGCGTTGAATTGATTTGTATTTGTAAAAAAAAAAAAAAAAAAAAAAAAAAAAAAAACCTTTGAGAACAAAATAAATGAAACTGCTATGAAATATAATGATTCAATAATCCTAATATTTTGTACTGTATTGTCCATACAATACATCTCTGGGCGTAAATACATTTTGTCTGTCTAAAAACTTTTGTCTGGCTGCCTTATAGCGATCTCTTCTGGCCATTGAAGACATTCACGTTATAAAGGAGCAGTGGGGATGTTTAAAATAAAAAAATAAAGATAAATAAAAATAATAAAAGAAAATAAAATAAAAGAAAATAAAAATAATTCTGGTGAAGTGAAAAGAATTGTTGCTGTTTTTTTTCTTTAAAAAAAAAATGAACTATTTGACAATTACTGACTACCTCATATGTAATATATATATATATATATATATATAAAAATATAAAATGAATAAAAAAAATATAAAAATATAAAATAGCATATACAAAAAAGTCCCAAATTAGTTACCTGTGGTCTCCGTGAGCATTTGCAAGTGACTCCTTCGTTCCTTCATCGCACAGGATGCAGACTATACGCCTCCAGACCGGCAGAGTGCAACGGTTCAGTAGACGTCCGGTGACTGCGTCTGACGTCAGTTACGTCACGGACGCGGCAAAAACAAAAATGACGTACGCGCGGTATTTCCCTAAAGTTTAGATTTTATGTTTTGGCGACAGAAACTGTATATTTTCTGAAATACACAATCAAGAAGTTATTTTTATCCAGCAACCGTTGCCTGTTCGCATACCAAAGGTAAACATATTGATAAATATATAACGTTACTATTGTCTCGCTGGAACTTTAGTGCTGTAAAGCTGTTACTGCTGTTTAAACTGTTTAAATTAAATATAGCTTATATTTAACATTGATTCTGAGTGGTTATAAAACTTCAGATTTAATGATAATGTTTATTATTATGCGTGTAAGTTAGTTATGAAACACCTAAGTTAGCAAATCTCGTGTTTACACTTGCTGTGATTAAGTAACAACGACATAACTGTTTCTTTTAATGTTTTGTAAACAGTCTTGTTTTAAATCATTGTTGATATTTTTGGTGGATGGTAATTATAAGTATGAATTATAACGCCTGGTGAAATTATGATTTGCAGGGTATTTTGGAAATACATGGTCATGGATTCTGCAGAGACGAGATATGCCCATCTGCTGCAGCCCCTGCGGGACCTCACCAAGAACTGGGACATTGACCTGGCCAGCCAGCTTGGAGAATATCTTGAAGAGGTAAAACAGCACGACAGACTGATCAAGAATCACCTTAATTCATTTAAATGTTCATTTTCTAGCTTAAGTATTATATTGTTGCTGTTGTGTTGACAGCTGGACCAGATGACCATTTCATTTGATGGTGGGAAAACCATGATGAACTTTGCAGAGGCTGCACTTTTAATCCAAGGATCAACATGCATCTATGGCAGAAAGGTAAAGTATTTGATGTTTTATGTATGCATTACAGTGGTTTCGTGATTTTCAATAAAATCAGTAAAAATAACCTCATCTAGCTTAGTAGTGCAAGGAAATGTTTGAACAGTGTCCTCATTTATTTATGTATTTATTTATTTTAGTTATTTTAACAAAAAGTTTTATGTGTGTCAGAAAGAAATGAGTATATTTCATATTTGTGTTTTATTTGACTTATTGTCAAATTGATTGCACAGATACTATTTGAACTGAACTGAGCTGGACGATGACATTCGTGAATCAGTGATGAACTGACTTTAATTGAAAATTGAGTGTTTACTGTTGTCCTTCTGCATTATTATGCACTATTTTTCCTAATTAATACTGTAAAGATGCTTTGACACAATCTGTATTGTTAAAAGCGCTATATCAATAAAGGTGACTTGACTTTAAATTTACACACCCTCAGGCCATTCAAAATGCAGGTGAGCTTATTTCTTCATCAGAACAGATTTAGAAAAATGTAGTGTTACATCACTTGATCACCAATGGATCCTTTGCAGTGAATGGGTGCCGTCAAAATGAGAGTCCAAATAGCTGATAAATGCATTATGGTAATCCACAGGTAATCCACACGACTCT
Source organism: Labeo rohita (assembly GCF_022985175.1). Lineage (NCBI taxonomy): Eukaryota > Metazoa > Chordata > Actinopteri > Cypriniformes > Cyprinidae > Labeo > Labeo rohita. The sequence goes on along the minus strand of NC_066872.1, from coordinate 31,146,380 downwards.
AGTCCATCAGTTAAAATTTTCTGACAGAAGAAGCTGCATGTTCATAAGAAACAAATCCATAATTAATATGTTTTTTTACTCAAATCTGCTCTGGGAGAAATATTAAGGATAGTGTCACTTTCATATCACTTTCTCCAAAAAAGTCACTTGTTCTAAATCAGGAGTGACTTTCTGACTGGAGGTGGCATTGAATTATGAAATATTTGAATAATTTTTGAATTATTTGGGCTGGTATTTTGGCCAGAAACAATGGTTTAAAGCCAAAATACCTTTTAGCAGATTAGTAGAAGATTAGTTTCTTACAAGCACACAGCTTTTCGCTTTTCAAGACTTTTATTGTTTGACTGGAGTGATGTGGATTATATGTGGATTTTTTTTTTGACATTTTTATGAGCAGTTTGAGCTCTCATTCTGACGGCACCCATTCACTGCAGAGGAACCAGTAGTGAGCAAGTGATGTTATCAAATATTTCTCCAAAACTGTTTAGATTAAGAAACAAACTCACCCCTTGAATGGCCTGGGGGTAAGTAAATGCTTAGCAAGTTTTCATTTTTGTGTGAACTGTTTCTTTAATAACTCACAAACGTAGATTTAAGATGGCACAAAGACTTTTTCTTTACAAAATGATCTATTCTGAATATTTAGGTGGAGCTCCTTCACACTCTGGTGTTTCAAACATTGGACTACATCTCTAACAAAAACAAGAAGTAAGTGTTATTGCCCTGGACCTCCGGTTTCTGTTTATTCTGTTGATTTGGCAGTTTGTATGTTGTTATGCCGTTTGTTTGTTTTTATTTCGACAGACGTGACAAACAAGGTTCTTCGTCAGATGGTAACCAAGAAAAAGCCCCTTCAGGCAATGAAGGTGATGATTGTGAGGTGCGTAAATAAGTCTTGTTAATTTAAACAAAAATTAAAGTTGATCTGTGCTAATAATTGTTTTTGCTGCAGTTTGATGAGATTGAGCAGGATGAGAATGTCAACTCACAGAATATAACAATGAAAGATCCAACAGAGGTACGTTCGGTTTCACAACGTCAAAGTTTTGGTTTCTACAACTTAATGTGTATACTGGACATCCATGTCTTTTGACTGCACTTATATAGCAGCTGAAGTTAGTTTTGCTTATATTTTTTTAGCCGGTGAAGATTATCCGTCTCCCTCCTGAATCTCTAATTCCTGTAGAATCACTTGAGAAACAGAAATACCCCCTTCTCAGGTAAGGACACACTGACCCACGCAAACAAAGAAAATAGTTGCACAATCCTCACTGTTCCTTCTTTAATTTTATTGGTACTATTAGCCCAACTTGACCAATCCAGTCCTCTTGCTGTTCAGGAGAATATTTTCCGAACTAGTGACTCATTTGCTGGAAATTAAGTGTACACTTAAAAAAAAAAATACTAAGAATGCTTTACCGAAAATGTTTAATCATTATCTTCTAGTCTTAAAGGGGAGCTTCTTGGCAGCTGCAAGGATTTCAGAATTAATCATTTCACCATGGACGAATCGGGATTGATGCGTCTGGGTTCATCCCACGCTCACTTCCTCAAGGAGGTCGCAGAAATCCAGCACAACTTCTCTGTACATGAACCTGTGCCCTTAGACCACGGTAAGGACACCCACCCTCGGGAACTTACACTAGTATTTAAAAGTTTGAGATCAGATGATCAAAACAGATTAAAAAGTCACTTTATTGTCATCAAAGAATCCTGAAAAAATTAGTTACAGTTTCCTTAAAAACTATGAAACTGTTTTCAACATAATAAGAAATGATTGTTTCGCACCGAATCAGCATATTAGATTGATTTCTGAAGGATCACGTGACACTTAAGACTGGAGTAATGGCTGCTGAAAATTCAGCTTTATCACAAATAAATTACATTTTAAATTATATTAAAATAAAAAACTTATTTTAAGTTGTAATAATATTTCATAATATTACAGTTTTTTATTTATATTTAATCAATAAATGCTGCCTTTATGAGCATAAACAACTACTTTCAAACACATTAAAAAAATTATAATAGTCTGACCCCAAATTAAACCTGGACATTATTACTATTTAAAGACTAATAGATTACCTCACTGGTTTCTTTTGTTTTTGTCTGATCGTTGTCAGGTGAAGATGTTAATGAAATAGAGGTTAATGGTGGTCATGATGAAGAAGATAATGGTGCAGAGGATCTTCCACCACTGGAAGATCATGGGATGGAGGTGGAGTGTGAAGAGTGGGTGGAAAGACAACAGGTGCCAAAATCATTTGTGTAATTAAATATTGATATATTTGGTATTTGTTAAAAGATCTGTTGAATGTAATTGTTAAAGCTTTCCATTTTAAATTGATCTAGGCCCCCAGTGAGGGCAGGATGTTAAGACCAAGACCTGCAGTACAGCCAATTCCAGAGGAACCCAAGCAGCTCAAGGTATCCACCTTATTCTTTAACGCAGAAGCAAACCTATGGATGAGACTTCCGGTTCATTAGCCGCTATAGGGAAATAATGTTTGCACTACAAACCAGTGTGTTCATACTTAAGATAATACTTTAAAATAATATGGTAAGATACACTAATTTGCAGTATAAAACAGCAAAATGAGCTGTTTTGTACAGCTAAAAATAACTGGACGCAGATGAGACTGGAAACCAGACCTATAGAATTTCCAATTGACTGCGCCCACTCTTAAGAGAAGGAAAAGGAGGACATAAAATGGCCATTTTTCTTTTGCACTTACAGTAAATCAATCAAGTAACCACATTGATTTGTAGTACATTCTAAATTATCAGTATGATTTTGGTATGTTATGCTGGCATTCTGTATTACGTGTTGCCTTATTATATCCTGACAAAAGTATTCAATTGCATGTGCATATTTCAGGAAATTGTGGACCCTTGGAAATGGCATGATTCATATGCTACATTTGGAGAGGACAAACCTCTCAAAACAGGTGTGTGCTCAATCTGATGTACTTCAGGATGTGTCTTGATGGTTTTCCATTAAAACAACTGAATTAATTATTCTTTTCCATTATGGCTTTTTTGTTGCCTGACTTTTATTTTCCTTCTGAACTCTATAGGAAAGTGTTATAAAGTGCCAGCAGGTCTTGAGGAGTCTGGAAAGAGGAAGAGGAAGGGTGCTTCGAAACTTCAGGACTTTGGGAGCTGGTACTCTAAAGCCTGTAAGTTGTTATCAGGTTATTATTTAAAGAGGAATGAATGACAACTGTTTGGGTGACTAAGAAAAGTTTTTTTCTTTTACAGTTGAGACTGCAGATCGCAAGCTTAAAAATGGACCTACTTATCCTGGTAATACTTTAAAACCTTGTGCTATAAAAAATCACTAAGTAGTTGTAATTTATACAAATCAGGCTTTTTGTCTTATTGTAGACCTTAATTACATTTTTGTGAGTAAAATGGGTCAGCGTCTGAAAGTACAGAAGCAGATTCTCAGGAAAAGGGTAAGTACAATTTTTGATTTGTGTGTGTCAAAACTTTTGGGTTTCTTTTGACAGCAAAGATTAATGAAAGGGATAGTTCACCCAAAAATGAAAATTCAGTTTTGTTTGTGCACAAAATGTGTTCTTGTAGCTTTATAACATTACAGTTGAACCACTGATGTCACATGGACTAATTTAACTATGTCCTTACAAGCCTTCTGAGCCTTGAATGTGGTAGAACCATTGCTGTCTATTTAGAGTCAGAAAAATCTCAAATATCATCAAAAATATCTTAATTTGTATTCTGAAAATAAAGGAAGGTCTTCAGGTTTGGAACGGCATGAGGGTGACTAATTAGAGACAGAATTTTCATTTTTGGAGGGTAAATGTTTTTTTAAATTGATCTGAAGTGACATTAAAGACAATAATGTTGCCAAATATCCATATTTCAAATGCTGTTCTTTTGAACCTTCTGAAAAATCGTACTTACCCTAATTTGTAAACAGTAGCGTATTTGTGATATGTCATAGGGAGTTTTTGTCTCCGATGAGGAATTAAAGAAAACTTACTTGGAACCAGAGAATATCGAGGACCAGGTTGAGGTTGTCCGGCATCCAGACGCAGAGGGTGAGATGCAAACACTAACACAAATGCATTGAAAATCATCCAACCTTAGAACTTTTTCTTTCTTCTTCACCATTAATCAGTTAAAATTGAGCATTATTTGAACAGAACCACTTTTTAAAATGCACCAAACATAAACATTTTGTTGTATTCCTTGAATAATATTCAGGTGAGGACTTTTCAGATGAGGAGCATGACGACTTGGTTGATGATCTTGAACCTGTAGACCACCTTGGTGAACAGGAGCAAATTTTCAATGACTTGCATATGAGCCGGATGAGTTATGAAGATCTGGTCAAGAAGAGTGTGGTATGAAAGTCTAAGATCGATTTTTCGCAGGATAATGTTTAATGAATTGGACAGCGGTAGTTTATTCTTTTTGGTTTTTTGTATGCAGGACCTGTTTCTGGTGAACTCTCAGAAGTATGCGCAAGAGACTGCGTTGTCTCGAAGAGTCAAAGAGTGGGAGGATGGAATCAACCCTCATCTTGCTGATCAGGTAATGTGAGATTACTCTTGTAAGGTTTCTATAACATATTTCCAAAATGTTCAGAATAAAAACTAAATCGGTTGCATTTTAACCCCATTGAATGAGCATCTAACGTTTGTGTACAGGAAACCCGTCCAGCTTTTGACATCCATGAGTATGGAGACAGAATTGTCCAATCACTCTCTAGCGTGGGAGTGAAAAGATCATTTGCCTTTGTCGTCAAAGGCAAAGAGAACACAGAAGCCTGTAGATACATGCTGGCTGCGCTACAACTGGTGGGTATAAAAAGCAATGACTGCTAGTACTATTTACCTGAGGCTGAGAGTCTAGTTATGTGTTACCATTTAGGTTGTCTGTGTCATTTTGAGCAACTTCTATTCCTTTGACTGCGATTTGTGTAGACAATTGAGTTATTTGAAGGGATTGTTCACCCAAAAAAATCCAAATTCTGTCATTATCATGTCATTCCAAACCCGTAAGACCTTCTATCTTCAGAACACATATTAAGATATTTTTGGAGGGTCAGAAAGCTCTCAGATTTCATCAAAAATATCTTAATTTGTATTACAAAGATGAACGAAGGTCTTATGGGTTTGGAACAACATGAGGGTGAGTAATTAATGACAGTATTTTTGTTTTACGGTGAACTATCCCTTTAACTGAAAACATAACCTTTGAAACAAAAATGCCAGTTTATGACCTGATGCTACTTTTGTATTACAGGCCAATGATTACACAGTGGAGATTGACAAGAAGGATGGGCTTGAAGAGAGTGTAGACACTATGGAGCTAACATTACTGACTACACAGAGGGCTCATGAGCGTCTGAAAACCTACAATGCACCTTCTGCTACGGATATTCCTTGACCTTTTAGTTTTGTTTATTACTTATCTCTTATCTTTGGCCCCAAACAGAAGCTATTTATCACTGACCGTGTTGAAGAGATAAAAACACTTTCTATTCTAGGTCTTTTTTTGTCTGGTAACTCCTGTATTTTGATATCCAGCACTGCATTTAGATTTGGTCATTAAATATGCTTGGATGAATGTGAGTCCTGAGATGAAAAAAATAACAGGTGTTTTCACAGGTGTATAAGACCTGCGTTTTAAGATGCTTTGTGTTATATTTCATAGCTAAAATTATGATAAAAGTCTGTAAAATGGTTAAAAAGGTCTGTTTCTATGCATTTTCTGAGATTTTAAGATGATGGAGACTTTATCCCCCCCATTTTCATATCTAAGTAAACTGCATGTCTGTACAGTTTCTAAGCCATTTTTATAGAAGACAAAAATAAAAACATACTGCTGAGCTATTTAAAAACTCACTTTTGTGTGCGATGTGAGTAAATAGCAGGTGCAATTGACAATTAGTTTTTTGTGAGTTCTCTACCTTTTTTTTTTACTGAAAGAGTGGGCGCAGCCAATTGTAAATTTTATGGGTCTGGTTTCCGGTTTCATCAGTGTCCAGATATTTTTAGCTGTGCAAAACAGCTTGTTTTATGCTTGATATTGCAAATGGGTGTGTCTTGCCATATTTTTTAAATGTATTATCTTAACTAGGAACACACTTTTTTTGCAAACAGTTTTATCGTTTATTGCACATTGTTATTCGTCTCGTTATTTCCCCATAGCGGCTAATGAACCAAGTTGAATAGTTTGGATAAATAATTTTTAATTTTTTTTTAGTCTTTAGTTTTAGTAATCTTTAAATGCTGTTATAGCATTTATTAATATTTTGAATTAGATTTTTATATTTTCACTTTTCATCTGAATAATTTTTTATGCTTTTATTACTAAAATGTATTTTTATTTCAGTTTTAATTTATTTTAGTACTTAGTAAATAATTCTGTAGCCAACATTTCCAATTTTTCAGGTTTAAGATTTTCTATATAATTTATTTTATTTAATCTTTATTTCAGTTACAAAAAAGATAGTACTGTCGTTTAAGTTTTACTTGTAGTTAATTATGCACATAATGAACTAGGATGTGGTTGATCAGCGTTTTGAAATACAGCTTTATTGTGAAAACACGTTTTCCCCCATTTAGATCAATCTGGAAATAATTTAACATAGTTTTTCATGTGATTCCGTATACTCTCAGCAATCTGTACATCGTTTTTCATTCTATTGTAGTAGTCCAGAAACAGTCCGTCTGGGTTAACCAGGTAGATGATGATGGTGTGGTCCACAATGTAATCTCCATCCTCATCTTTAGGCCCAGCGCTGGCGTAGACCCTATAATCCCGTCCTGCCTGCTTCACTTCCTCCGCGGTACCCGTCAATCCAATCAGCCGGGGGTGGAAATCCTTTACGTACTTTGCCATAGCAGCAACGTCATCTCTCTCAGGGTCGACGGTGATAAAAAGCGGCTGGACAGGAGGCAAACTGGGATCTTTATCAAGAATACGCACCACGCTAGTCATTTTATCCAGCTCGTCGGGGCAGATATCTGGGCAGTGGGTGAAACCGAAGTATAAGAGCACCCAACGGCCTAGGAAATCACGTTTGGTCCTTCGCTGTCCTGTGTGATCCAACAGACTGAAGTCTCCCTGTCCGACTGCCACTTTTCTCAGCTGCTCCAGTCGCTGCATCTGGATCTTCTGTTGTTTTTCCTGGTGGACGTACCACCAGGTACCAATAATGCCACCTCCGAAAAGAAGCGTCACCACCAAGCGTGTACGCAGTTTGACACCTGCTGACGAGCCTGGGTTTGGTGTTTTAGAGGGGCCTTGAGAGTAAAAAGCTCTTTGTTTTCCAAATAGCCTTGGTGGACAGTAGTGTGATTGAGGAAAACCTGATGTTTTAAAGAGGAATGAAGGTGTGTTTTTGAAAGTTCTGCATGAGGGGAATGTGGTTTTTGGGAAATTATATGAAAGCTGACTTGTTTCTCTCGTTGTTGACCTTAGGATGCTCCATGAAGGACAATGCCAGTCCAGTCCTCTAAGGCAGCTGAGTCTCAACATCCTCAGTATAACTGATAGAGACAAAGAAGAAAAAAAGGGAGTGAGCTGAGCTCACAAGTTCAAATGTGCTTGATAACTACAATTACAATTTGATTCAAGGTTATGAATCCTGGAGATCTGCCTTCCTACAGAGGGACAGATTTTCATTTACAAGTGAAAAGACTTTGATTATCTGGTTTATCAGGTGTGTTTATTTAGGGTTTGAGCTAAACTCCACAGGCAGATCTCCAGAAACAGGATGATAATCTGTTTATTATGTATAATAAATTATACAGATCTAAAAAGAGGAATATTTAAAAACATATAAATCACTACGTAATATATTATAACTATTATATAATATATAATCATTATAGAATAATTATATAATATAAATATTCAATACTTAAAATCAATATATGTATATAAATAGCATTATTCAAATGTATTTTTTCCTGATACTGTTAACTGGATTTTCCCTTTATTGTTGTGATTTTTGTTACAGTGAAAACGAATAAGCCAAACAAATAAATAAAGACATTGAGGGATTCCATCCTGTACTGTATAGTAAATGCAATAGCTTTCTATTAAGGCAGGTCAATGACAATATTAGCAAAGCTAGCTCTACGATCAAATGTCTTTTATACCACTGTCTTTGGTCGGTGCAAATACAGGATTTGTGAACACACATATGAACACAAAATTACAGTTAAAACACGTTTAAATCTTACTAACCCTGAGGTTACAATCGTCTGTCCTTCTTTCTCCTTAAACTTGAGCTCCACATGTAACATGCACAACAGTCAGGCGGTGTCACACTTGAGTTTCGAGGTCGCAGATTCGTTTACAGCACTCAGTGTAGATTGAGTAGAATTGTTGTGATTTTAAATAATATAATCATAAATAAAATAAATATTTATTATTTAATATTACTAAGTACTATGTGTTAACATTTGCTACAATACATCTTGCGGTAGATTCGTCATTAACGGTCTAGTGCTGAACGGCCACTAGATGGCAGGTTGGTAAAGACTAAAATGATGAAACAGTTCAGTGGAAATATGTACATTGGCGGTCGGTTTTCAAGAATTATGTGTATACATATTGTATTGAATATAATTATTTTTTTAAATCGGACACCCAAGAAATAAAACAAGCACATAAGAAAACTGTTTATAACAGAGTCAGTGTGTTAAAGTCGATTTTGTATTAACAGAATTTTTATATATTAAAAATAAAATCAGACAGAAGATTGGCGTTACCTGGAACGCACGAACGCGCACAGCAGTGCGCGAAAAGAGTGCGCGCACGCGCGTCGTATCCATAACAACAAACTCAAACACTGAGCCTGACACGCGCAGTTTAAAACATGGACCCCGCACCAGCATCCTACTACGGACCCCTGGATAAAAACAACCCTGTCCTGTCAGCTTTTCAAATTGACCTAAAAGAGTTTAAAACGCATATAAAGAAGCTTTCAGGCTTAGCGAACTATGACTACCGTTTATACTCTAGAGGGTAAGAGATGGAGACGGAAAAAGGGCAAAAAAAACTCAAATTTTATTGGTGTTTTGTAGTATTTTTATGACTTATATCATTTTCTTGATGTTTAAATGTACTTAATTAACATGTAAATATTATTGTTAACTGACAGGTCCATAAAACTGTTTGAAACATGGAACAAGTATAAATGTCGCCTTCCTCCCGCTTATTTCGAAGAGCACCTGTTGCAAACAGCAGATTTCCTCTTTGACTCTAAGGTACATACAACAATGTATTTTCCTTTCCAGTTTTTTCCCACATCTATCTATCTATCTTCATCCATTTTTTGATATTATATTTCCTTTCATGTGAATATTCTTCATCATTTTCTATAAGCTTTACAGGCTTGCTCTCTGGCAAGGGTACAGACACTATCTGCAGCAGTTTTGCACACTAAGCTTAGAAAACATACGAGACGTGGAGCACTTCAAGCTGTCCTTCTTCCCAGATGGCTTTGATTCAAAAAGAGCCCGACTTACGGTTAGAGATCCTGCCTTAAGTACATTTATCTGTTGGTTTTAATACCATTTTAATGACCTTTGAACTGCGTATGTGTAGTTTCGTGCCCTTCAGGGAGAATGCCAGTGCATCTTCTATTTGGAGAAAGAGAAAGGTGCACTGCCAGACCAGAGTGGGGTTCAGAAGCTGCTGAGCATCCTGGGATTTGTGCGCATTCTCATGCAGGCTGTTCTACCTCATGAGAATTTATGCTGGATCGTGTACAATGGTACCTTCAGTGACTTCTCGGTGCTAGGCTTATTGTCAGTGTGCAGTTCTATCACACTGACAATGAATTGTGACTTGTTTTCTGTATTTTCTCAGGCTCGTTACACACGTACAACATATGCAGATTCCTGATGTCAGCAGGCCATGCTTCACAGGTTTGCAAAAACATGCTTTTATCTATGAGAAATGAAATTTTACAATGTATTAAAATAGAAAACAGTTGTTTTCAATAGTTATAATGTTTCATAATATTAAATTTTTACTGTATTTTTTAATCAAATAAATGCAGCCTTGGTGAGCGTTATAAATTAAAAAAAAGTTTTATAAAATCTTATCAGTCCCAATCAATTGAAAGATTTTTATGCAACTATGTTGCATAACATAGTTGCATAAAAATAACCCTAACCCTAACCCTAACCTAACCCTAACCCCTAACCCTAACATAGAAATAAGAAAATGGGGAAATATGATAGATATATATATAAAACAAAGCAACATGTACATTTCTATGAAACTTTATATTATTACTTTTTTATTTATTTATTTATTTTTTTTTTTTGCAAAACAAATTAAACATATCCCCTACCAGTCAAAAGTTTTTACATTTTTTTAAGAAGTCTCTTTTGCTCACCAAGCCTGCATGCATTTGAATCAAAGTACAGCAAAAACAGTAAAATTTTAAAATATTTGTTCTATTTAAAATAACTGTTTTCTATTTGAATATATTTTAAAATGTAATTTATTCCTGTGATTTCAAAGCTGAATTTTTAGCATCATTACTCCAGTCAAGCAATCCTTCATAAATCATTCTAATATTCTGATTTGCTGTTTAAAAAACAATAATGATGATGATTATTATTATTATTATCATATTGAAAACAGCTGATTTTTTTCAGGTTTCTTTGATGAATAGAACGTTCAGAAGAAAATCTTTGTTACAAAATGTTACAAAAGCTTCTTATTTCAAATAAATGCTGATCTTTGGTTCTTTCTATTCATCAATGTGCTCAACAGTTTTAAATATTGATAATAATAATAATAAAAGCAAATCAGCATATTAGAATTATTTCTGAAGGATCATGTGACACTGAAGGCTGGAGTAATGATGCTGAAAATTTAGCTTTGATCACAGGAATAAATTACATTTTAAAATATATAAAGCAGTTGTTTTAAATAGTAAAAATATTTCACAATTTAACTGCTTTTGCTGTACTTTGGATCAAATAAATGCAGGCATGGCAAGCAGAAGAGACTTTTTTTAATAAAACAATAAAAATCTTACTGTTCAAAAACTTTTTGATTTGATTTGTCTTTTTGTCTTTCTTCAGGTTTTAGAATACTTACTATGGGCATGCACATGCCTAGAGACCTCTGTTCCTTTGCTGGCTGCCAACTTCCTGCCATGGAGGGCCACACTTTACTGTGCTGTGTGTGAATGTTATTTTCATGACTGTGCTTCAGTTCAGGCAGAGGTGAGTGAGTTTCACATCAAAAAGTTAAATCAACTTCGTTTTATGACTGATTTCAAAGAGAACATGGGCAGTCTGTTCTTCTCGCCTCTTGTTGTGCAATATGTAGGTGTTTGCACGCCGAGCCCTTGGCAAGATCAGTGAACTGGCTAAGCTGGAGGAGATGACTGGCTCCCAAGTGTCATTTGAGACCCAACAAGCATATAAGCAGGCTACAATAAAAGTGAGAAAATGCAGCCTAAATGAAACATGTTGTTGTTTTTATCGTTCTTGTATTATAACTACCATATTTTCATGCCTGTCTTGAATCATGTTATTGCTCCAATGGAGAGAAGCTTGCAGTGATGGTGTTTAAGCGTTCGGTGTACGAGCCCCGTAGGAAACCGAAAGGCCTCTTCAGACCTAAACAGAAGAGCAATTTAAAAGAGCTACAGCTAGTGAGTATTCAATTTAATAATGTGCAATGCATCTTTTTCATAGTTCTTCTCTAGTATCTTCTTTTTTTCCCTCTATTTCTTCCTTTATATTTCTCTGTAGACTCCATGGCCTCGTACGCCAACCGAGCGTATCCTGATGGAGATGTTTGAAGGCAATGCTGCTCGGTTTCTGGCGGTGATAGAAGCTCTACGGGACAGCTCTGTCAGGCTTTTGCAGACTGGCATGCCTGAAGAATTCGAGGTCCAGGATGTGGTGCTGGAGCTCATTTCGGCTGGCACTAGCCTGTTGTCTGGTACGCTTTTGCATCATCTCTGGCTCTGTGCAACTGAATGTCACTTTTAGGCCTGTTCATGATAGCTATAACGATAAATATAACTATTAAGTTTTAATAGTCTTTTCAAAAAAACTTCACTACAACTATAACAATAACAAAAGAGATGAACAATATAATTGTTATTACTTTCTGAACATTTTTTCCCAGATATGAATGATAGAAATCTTGACAGCCAATCTTGAATCTATCCTACTTTAAAGAACTAAGTATTTAAAGTGACAGACCACAAAACTGCAGTGTGTGCTTATGATAAACAGAGCATTATGTGTATTGGAGTGGATGCTAATATAGTTATTGTTGTTAACAGGCATTTAGGATTTAAATATCCGTTCTTTTGCAGGTTTTGGTGATTCTGACCACACTTTTGATGAGAGTCTGCCTCCCTCTGTCAATGCAGTCACTCCAACCTTCTCTCTCTTTGACACAGCTGTCGCTGGTGAGTCGTTGGATTTAAAAGGATAGTTCACCCAAAAAATAAAAAATCTGTCATTAATTACAAACCTGTAAGACCTTCGTTCATTTTCGGGACATAAATTAAGATATTTTTGATGAAATCTGAGAGCTTTCTGACCCTGCATAGATAGCAACGCAACTGACACGTTCAGTGCCCAAAAAGGTAGTAAGGACATTGTTAAAATAGTCCATGTGACATTAGTAGTTCAACCTTAATTTTATGAAACTGCGAGAATACTTTTTATGCAGAAAGAAAAATAACAACTTGGACATGGACTATTTTAACAACATCCTTACTACCTTCTGACTTTGAACATGGTAGTTGCATTGTTGTTTGTACAGGGTCTAAAACCTCTTCGAATTAATCAAAAATACATTAATTTGTTTTCCAAATTTGTTTTTCATGAGGGTGAGTAATTAATGACAGAATTTTCATTTTTGCGTGAACTATCACTTTAACTTGCCAGGTATTCTCCTTCACTCTCATTTGTCTTTATGCATTATGTGTTGCTCAGGGTCTCTGTTTTGTGTCTCTCAGGAAAGAGTAAGATCGCAGTAGATGCTGCGGTGAAGTTCGTGAAGCAGCTCTTCAGATATGAACAGTGGAGCACGTTTAGTCCACTCTCTACTGCACTTTTGTCAGCGCTAGCTGTAAGTACATCTATGACGGGGCTGCCCAACCCTGTTCCTGGAGATCTACCTTCCTGCAGAGTTTAGTTCCAACCCTGATCAAACACACCTGTCTGTAATTATCAAGTGCTTCTTCAGATCCTAATTAGTTGGTTCAGTTGTGTTTGATAAGGGTTGGATCTGAACTTTGCAGGAAGGTAGATCTCCAGGAACAGGGTTAAGCACTACCTGATCTATGATATGGCTTAAAATGTCAGCCAGACTGCTATCTTGTTATTTTTTCTTGTACTTTTTACAGAATATGGAAAGCCGCACGTTTAGAAAGCATGAGCTGGAACTGAGAATTTTGGAGGCTGTGGAGCATTTGATGTCCACTCAAAGAGTTAAATTCATCATGAAAGATGCTGCTTTTGATGGTCAAGCCGGTACTAATCATACTTCACACAGCAATTTGATTCACTCATAGCAAAAGACAAACATATATAAAATTCTTTTTATTTTTATATAAACACAAAATTAACATCATCCCTCTTTTATTGTTTTCTTCCCTTACAGACAAGAACGTTGTGCAAGCAGTCATGACAGAAGAATTTTTCAATCTTATTCAGACACTTCATGCTTGCGTGTGCAGGACAGACAAGGTCAGGTCTTTCTCACACTCTTTGAAAAGCTCATGAAGCCTTAATCTGACATGTTTATACGTGTTTCCAAATAGGATATCCAGCCAGATGCAGACTTAGTGTTGGACATCGTGCTCTTCTTTTGGGCTAAATGCAAAACGGTCTTTCAAAGAGCACAGTCGAGACACTATGACCCTGTGCGATACCTAGGAAGGATGGCAAACCAAGAACAGGTTATTATTTAAGCAAACAATAAATCTAAAATGCTTATTATGAGAGACTTTGTACATTTTAAACATGTAATTGTGTGTTTTATGTTATTTGTTTGGTTCTAAAGTGGGTGGAGACCCTGCTTTTGCTGTGTGAAGTGGCCCATGAGCGCCAGCTGGCTGAAGTGGACTTCATATTAGTGACTGAAATGACTCAGAGACTGGCCATGGTGTTGGAAAGCAGCGCGGACGCCCCACCACAGTCTGGGAGAAAGACAGGTCAAGATTTCACACAGCAACCCCAGTCTATATACAAATTATTGAACTATTACAACATATCCTGTAAACATGACTCATCAAAGATTTCTTAAAAATGTGTCATGACTTCCACAGGCATATGAAACATCACAACTGTTTTCAAACCTGATAATAATAAGTTTCCTTAGCTCCATGTGAGCATATTAGAATGATTTCTGAAGGATCATGCAACACTGAAGACTGGAGTAATGATGCTGAAAAATCAGCTTTGCCATCATAGGAATAGAGTTTATTATTAACAGTTTCTTTAAATTGTAATATTTCACAATATTGCTGTTTTTGAATCAAATAAATGCAGTCTTTGTGAGCATATGAAAACATTTTAATCTGACCCATCCCAAACTTTTGAGCAATGGTTATTTTGCACATTTAGTTACATATTTAGACATATTTCTTTCTGTTTTTCTTTCTGTAGCCACCACTGAAGATAGCAGTGAAGAGTCCATCCCTGTTAGAAAATCTGCAAGCTCTCTTTTTATGGTATGTTGTCCCACAAATAGAAATATAAGATAGAACTAGTGTAAGTTATGTAGCATCAGATTTAACATTTAGAATATAAATAAGTACAATTCCCTTAGAATCTCAGATTGCATTTGATCCAACGAAATCTAATGCACTTTTATGGAATTGTGTCAGGGTTTAACCCTAATAAAACTATATTTTCAACATGTTTGCAGAGGTCGAGAACTGAACAGCTGCAGACTGCATTGGATTTGGTGGAACGAGGTGTGGACTGTGTGTCCAGAGGACGGGCCAGGTCACTTTATGGGGGTTCTGCTGTGTTTGACGAAGTGTTCATGCAGGCAAGTTTTGTTGCAAAACAAGCCCTGTTAACTTTCTGTTACTGATACAATAAGCATGCTTTATAATTTCTTATCCACAGAAGTTTTCTGACAATAAGAGTTCCAAGAGCAACAGAGTCCCAGGGAGCAGCAGTACCTCTGACCTTAGTGCCCTTTCCATGGATTTACACCTGGAGTTGCTGGTCTTCCAACACAGACTCGCGCTCAAAATATCTGACTCATGGCCAGGTCAGAGAGATGTGCAAACTTTCAGCATCTCAGTGAAACACATTGGAAAGCATGTCACTGAATTTGTCATATTTGTTTGTTCTCCTCAGACGAGATGAGTTTAATTGAGTCTAAGAAGTCACATGTTAATCGAGCACAGGCTTCAGAAACAAACAGACCTACAGGAGGTGAGTTTTAAAACAATATAACATTAACATATTAAAACAAGAGGTCAGTTTAACCCAAAATGTACTGTTTTTAACAGATGCTGCTGTGCTTGAGAAAATCAAGAAGAACAACATCTCTAAGTGTGTTTTCCTAGTGCAGAAGGCCTTGTTGGCATTCAGGAAGAACCAGATGAGCCGAGAGACCAAGAAGATACTTGAAGTCAGTATTTCACATCAACTCCAAACAGTTGGTGTCACATCAACATAACATGATGTAAACTCAAGATTTTTCAATCTCTCCAGGAGGCCATAACGCTAATGGAGAAAGCTGAGCTTGAAGAGAGGAGGCTGGTTAGTTGTGCTTTTCCTTCACAGAACACTTTAGGAATGGCAGAGAAGAGACAGCCACCACCAGCCCCAATACTTCTCTCACGCACCAACCGCTCCATGACCTTCATTCCTGCACCATACACACTGGAGACGGAGGTTGTCAAATCTTTTCTAAAAGCATTACTTTGACATCCGTCAAGTACTTTTTGGATTTATTTCCTGGTGTTTAAATGTAAATGCTGAAGAACATCACTTCACTTTGATTCTGGCTTAGGTTTGCTGGTACAGTATTTATGCAAGAGAAGCAGAAGGTGTCAACCTAAAAGTACGACTTAAAGACTGCTACTTGTGTGGGACTGGAGATGTGGTAGGGTTTTTGTACTCAGTCTATTTATATTGTTTTATCTTTCAGCCACAGTATCTGAAAAGAAATTTATGTTTTAACCAGACTCCCGCCAGAGGTGAACGTTTACTTCATGTAGACGGGTTGGAACCTGATAAGAAGTACATTTTTGCAGTGGCTGCTTTTAATGCTCAGGGTAAAATGGTGGGGGGTGCCATTGGAGAGACCACCAGGCCTCTACTGGCTTCTCTGCCTCTACCACTACTAACAACCTGGGCCCACATAGCTCAGGTACGCAGATCGAACCTTATTGTGTGCCGCCCAAAATAGCCAGCCACTTAATGTCAGATTTATGTTGTTTAGGTGGCTTATCAGACAGGACTCTACTCCATTGCCAAAAGAGCTTGTAATGAGCTTTGGAGCCACTTTACTCTTCCCCCAAACTCAAATCCTGAGCGTCCAGAGCCAGAACAAGAAGCATGTCTTGAAGGATTGGCTCAAACAAGGTTTGATTCAGTATAATATAATATGTGACCCTGGACCACAAAACCAGTCATAAGGGTCAGTTTTTACTCAGTTCAGACTGAGATTTATACATGCATACAAAGCTAAATATGCTTTCATGGTTTGTTATGATAGGACAATATTTGGAGAGAATTCAACTATTTGAAAATCTGGAATCTGATGCAAAACACATCGAAATATTGAGAAAATCACCTTTAAAGTTGTCCAAATTAAGTTCTTAGCAATGCATTTTACTAATCAAAAATTAAGTTTTTATATATTTATGGTAGGAGATTTACAAAATATGATCAAAATACACAAAATAAAAACATGAACTTTACTTTATATCCTAATGATTTTTGGCATAAAAGAAAAATCTATATTTTTGACCCATACAGTGTATTGTTGGTTATTGCTACAAATATACCTGTGCTACTTAAGACTGGTTTTGTGGTCCAGGGTCATATGTAAGTTCATGTGTCTTATCAAATATCTGTTCCATTGTCATCTGTTTTTATTTCATGCAGACTCCGCCCAGAGACCCTGCAGCTTTCTTCTCCTCTCCTACAGCAGCTGTTTTTCTCCACTGTCTTCATCCAGACAGATATTCACATCCAAGAGGGGGCATTATTCTGTGACAGTCTCTGTGATGGGGGGGCTTTGATCTGGGGCCAGGTTAGTGAAATCAGCCTTACAATGGTTTAGATATTTATTCAGAACTGATAATAAAACCCATTTATTCCCAAATAATTCACCCTAGTCCTTGTAAATCTGTTCTGTCTACCCATCCATCGCAGGAGGCCAGGCTTGCAGAGTGTGAACGGATGCTGGTGGCCATTGATCTTGCTCTGCACCTCAATGACAGCAGTGGCGCCCTGCAGGCTGTAGTGAGCTGTTACGGCCTTCTCACTCCTTTAATCTTCAACCAGATCCCTTCAGAACCTGTCATAGAGGTGACTAATTTTATAAATGTGCTTGATAATAAAAAAATGTCAGTGTGTCCACCTTTTTCTTTAACACAGAAGTAAGCCTATGGGTGAGACTACTGGTTCATTATCCTCTATAAGGAAATAATGAAAAGAATAACATTGTGCAGTAAACGGTTGAACTGTGTGCACAACAAACCAGTGTGTTGATAATTAAAATAATATGGTAAGACAAACCAATTTGCAATATCAAGCAGCAAAATGAGCTGTTTTGTACAGCTAAAATAGCTGGATGCGGATGAAACCGGAAAAAAATAAAATTTACAAGAAGAAAAAGGTGGATAAGCCTGTCTGTTCTGTCTTTTAGATTCTCTTCTGAAAGATTTGAATGTTTGTTTAGATTTGGTTGGGTCTAGAAAAAACGTTTGTCGTAGTTCTATAACTTCGTTATTAAATCAGCTGTTTATATGATGGCTTTGCCATAGCAAAGGTGAATATAGATGTTTCATTGCATCTGTGTGTTTCAGGTGCTGCTGAAGTGCTTTACAGTGCTGCTGGAGATTCCAGAAGTCCTCAAGCAGAAACGTCCTGTTGCCACCACAGAGTCCCTGGAGCACATGGTCGCCTGTATGACATACTATTTAGCCAAGGTAGTGATTATATATAACAAACTGCTCACTTGTTAAGGGGATAGTTCGCCCTAAAATCAAAATTCTCTCATTAATTTGTCAACCTCACATTATTCCAAACCTGTAAGATCTTCGTTCATCTTTGGAACACAAGTTAAGATATTTTTGATGAAATCCGAGAGCTTTCTGACCCTGCATAGATAGCAACGGAACTATGTTCGAGGCCCAGAAAGCTAGTAAGGACATTGTTAAAATAGTCCATGTGACATCAGTGGTTCAGCTCACAAAGACAACAAAAATGTGACCCTGGACCACAAAACCAGTGATAAGTAGCAGGGGTATATTTGTAGCAATAGACAAAAATACACTGTATGGGTCAAAATGATAAATTTTTCCTTTATGCCAAAAATCATTAGGATATTAAATAAAGATCATGTTACATGAAGATATTTTATAAATTTCCTACTGTAAATATATCAAAACTTAATTTTTGATTAGTAATATGCATTGCTATACTTAAACTTAATTTGGACTTAACTTTAAAGGAGATTTTCACAATATTTGCATTTTTTTGCACCCACAGATTTCAGATTTTTAAATAGTTGTATCTCAACCAAATATTGCCCTATCCTAACAAACCATACCCCAATGGACTAGTTTTGTGGTCCAGGGTCACAAATAACAAATTTCAACAATTTCTTCTCTTATGTGTCCATGGACTATTTTAATGATGTCCTTGACTACTTTTTTGGGCCTTAATCGTATCAGTTGCGTTGCTGTCTATGCAGGGTCAGAAAACCTTTGGATTTCATCAGAAATATCTTAATTTGTGTTTTGAAGATGAAGGTCTTACGGGTTTAGAACGACATGTGGGTGAGTAATTAGTGACAGAATTTTCATTTTTGGGTGTACTATTCCTTTAAGAAAGAATATTGAGGAAAAAAATTGTTCGTAACATTATAAATATCTTTCCTGTCACTTTGGATCAATTTAATGTGTCCTTACTGTATATAAGTTCAATTAATTATTTCTTCTTCTTCTTCTTTTTATTCTTGATTAAAAAACAACTGACCTCAAATTGTATGTGTTCATCCAGCATCCTGTAGATATCACCTTAGCAATGTTAGAAATGGCTATGTGTGCACACGTTGATGCATTTCTGTGTGCTTTTAGAGCTTGCACTCCACTCAGGAGAGTCGTATGGCATCATCTGTGTTTGAGCTGGGAATGAAACTTCTTCAGGAGATCACTGAGGCCTCACAGCAACCTGCCAAAAAAACATCATCAGTGGAGCTGGACGCGGTGTGTGAGGTGTCTTGTTTATCACAGACTCTCTGTGCTGCTTTAATAAATATTAATGTCTGTGCATGTGTGTTTAATTTTCAGAAGAAGACAGCTTCCATTCATGATGAGGGGCCAAATGAGCAGCTAAAGGTTTTAGAGGCCATTGGCATGAAAACCATGCATACAGAAACATCCTTTAACAAAACAGGTCCGTCTTTTTTTTCTCATATCTCAGATCAGGAAGCCAATGTGTAAACAAAAATGTTATAAACAATAAGTGAAAAGTATGTTATTTGGCCTTTGATGCAGAATCTGATGGATGTGAGCTTACTGGACAGGAAGATCCTGTTTTACTCTACATGGTGATTGAAAACAGCCCGCTCCAGCAAGCTTTCAAAGAAGGTATAACAAAAAAACCAACACATACTAGGAAAAATCTGATTCACTGAATAAGCTATGACACGCTCATTTTGCACATCTGCATTTGTGTGTGATTGATCTAGTGATGAAATTCAAGCATAAGGCTTGTTTTCTGGAGTTTGTTGTGCGCTTACTTCAGAAAGCCCTACAAGAAGATGAGCTGGATCTGGTGTTGCAATGGAAGCAAGACATCTTGAACTGGCTCAGCAGGTGTGTGTTTGTATAGTCTGTGCTTGCAGTGAGTGTGTAGGTGTTTTGATTTACATTTCTGTAATATTTCTAGACGTGATGAGGATTTGTTCGGGCTAAAGAAGCACTCAGGTCTACCAGGGGAGGAGTTTAAAGACTTCACAACCTCTGTGATTGAGTACAATACCAAAGTAAGCTTCTGTTTTGTAAAATTGGTTAACATATTGCAACACATTTACACACATTAAATTAATGTTCTCTCTGTTTATCCAGCTTTTTCTTCCTGTTAGAACGGGCGCAGCCATTTGTAAATTTTATGGGTCTGGCTTCCAGTTTCATCCGCATCCTGCTATTTTTAGCTGTACCAATCAGCTTGTTTAGCTGCTTGATATTGCAAATTGCGAAATACCATATTATTTTAATGTACTGTCTTAATTATGAACACACTGGTTTGTAGTGCAAACAGTTTTACTGTTTACTGCACACTGTTGTTTTTTTTCGTTATTTCTCTATAGTGGATAATGAACTGAAAGTCTCACTTTATAAGGTTACTTCCTCGTTGAAGAAAAAGGTGGATAATAACCCTGAATGTATGTTTCAGAAACAAAAAGGTGGCACATTTTGGGATGGCAGGAAGTTGCAACAGAAGAAACTTCTGATTGCATTCAAGAGCCAAAACTCTGAAAGGTAAAACAATATTCACCCTGCTTGCAAAATAGTAAAATATTCCATTTTTAAAATGCATTTTTATTGTGCAGTTGGTTACACTAACATTCAGTAATTTGGATTCTGTAATTTTTTTTAATGTTTATATCAGAAATACAGTAAAAATAATAATATTGTGAAATATTATTATAATAAGAGCTGTTTTCTATTTGAATATATTTAAAAATGTAGTCTATTCCTGTGATGGCAAAACTGAGTTTTTAACAGCCATTATTCCAGTCTTTAATGTCACATGATCCTTCAGAAATAGTATTATAAAGTATTTATTTCTTAAAACAAATGTTACTGACCCCAAACTTTTAAATGGTAGTGTATGTGATTTCATCTTTAAAATCTGAATTTGCTTTTGTGTCTCTCAGAGAGGTTCGAGCTGTGGACATCCTGCTAAATCAACTGGCTGCTTTTATCAGAAGACATCAGCGTCGTTGGAAGCTAAGACAGATGCGTTCTGAGGATTCACTGTGGCGGTGTCATGCCAATCTGAGTCTGGCTTGTGCCCACCTAGGCCTGCTGAGGAAGAATGTGGGACCACCTTCAAAACTCTGGTACTTGGTATCCAACAACAAAACTGAATAATGCCAAATTATCAAGTTGTCAAGTGATGTCATTTTGGGTTTTCAACCTTAAACTCATTCTAATGCAAGTTTATGTTTCTGTTATGTTAATACCTCTTGATTATGTTTTCTCTGGACCTATTCGATTGAAACTTGACCTTTTTCTATCCTTTCCAGTTTCAGTCAGCTTTCGCTGCCTTTCTTTTCTCTGGCTCACTGTGGAATGCTGATTATGTGGAAGAACGTTCCACAGCACATCAGGCCACCTGAACTGACACTTCCACATCCCAAAGCTGTACCCCATCCTAGACGGCGTGCTCACAAAAAAGAAGTGAAGCACAAAGTTAAAGACACTAATCAAGGTAGGTTAAGGTTTTTTTTAGCATGACAGCTCTACACTGTTGTGACAGAATTTACACTGTTCACATTGTTCACATTGTTCACTGTTGTCTTCAGTGTCACATGATTCTTCAGAAATCATTCTTACATCCTGATTTGGTGCTTATGAAACATTTCTAATTATTATCATTAGTGGAAGCAGTTTTTTAGGATTTTGTGATGAATAAAAAGTCATAGATTATGTAGAGGCAGTTTATGATTGTCCTGCTTTACACTACAATCCCAGGAGAACCAAATACCAGTGACGAGGAGTTCAACTCAGCAGATAGTGACGTGGAAGGTGAAGAGGACACCCACAACCCAAAAGCTGTTGGTGCTCCTGTTTATCAAACCACCTCTCAGTTACTGGACACACTTAACAAAGCCTCTGTACACATGCGCAGAGCTATGGTAAATGCAGTTTCCTTTGTAATAGGCCTCACCTACCATGCTCTTTATATTGCAGTTCTACCAACGACATCCCCCATTCTTTTCACCAGGTGCTGGCACATCGTTGGGGCCACTGGACAACTTTACAATGGGCGTGTCGGACTCTCTGGGACCAATCCAACACACTGGCCCTGTTAGTGGAGCGAGGCCAAGGCCCTGATGCCCATATCAGACGGCTGACGATAGAGCAGCTGTATACAGTGATCACTCCTCTACTAGTACTGGCTTCAGATCTTCTCATGGACATGATGGAGAAGCTGAAGGTTATTCAACATCACCTTTTATATTTTAATATATATATGTAGACCAAAGAAAGGTCTCCGCCGCTAAATAAAAAATTTAAAAAAGGTAATTGTGCCTTTTTTTAACCTTTTTCTCAGAATTATGATATAAACTTGCAGTTGTGAGTTATAAAGTCAGAATTGCAAGATATAAACTCACAATTCTGACAAATGAAGCCAAAACTGCTAGATATAAACTTATGTTTCTGAGAAATAAAGTTGCAATTCTGAGAAAAAAAGTTAAAATTGCAAGAACTGTAATGTAACCTCACAATTCTGACTTTTTTCTCAGAATTGCGACTTTATTTCTTGCGATTCTGACTTTATAACATGCGCTTGTGAGTTATTATGTCAGAATAGTGAGTTGCAAACAATGTAAACAAACCTTTTCCCTAACTTGCAGTTGCGAGTTTATATCTCACAATTCTAAAGAAAAAGTCAGAATTGGGAGGGAAAAAAAGTCAGAATTGTGAGATATAAACTCAGAAATTGCAAAAAAATCGTATTTCTTGCAATTGTGAGTTTATATCCCGCTATTCTGACTTTATAACTCAGAGTTATGAGTTTATATCATGCAATTGCGAGTTTATATCTCACAATTCTGAGAAAAAAAGTCAGAATTGTGAGATAAAAATATTTTTTTTAGTGGCGGAAACAGGCTTCCATAAATAAATAAATAAATTGCCAATAAATAAACTTGATCATGATTGGTCATTTGCACCATTCTGCAGTCAAATATTGTTAAAATGACAGCTAAACTGTAAAGATATCTTTCATATTTGTTTTCTTTTTATTCTCTAGCTCTGGAATGTTTATGATGATCAAGATGTAGAGCTTGAGGCCAGCTTGTACTTCTCTGCCCCAATGGATGATGGGACAGTGATAGATCTGCGCTGGCTGAGGACTCTGGTCCTGCACACATTAGAGCTTCTGTACTATCAGGCCAAGTGGGAGAATCTCGCCCACCTCGCCCTGCTTTTCAACACATATACGCGGTATGCTGATGACTCACTGATGTAGCATTAATTTGTATACTCGCTGAAAGTAAACAAGTAATCAAAATATTCACAAATATCATTCATCTTGCAAAAATGCTATTGAAATACATTGCGTAATGGTTTCAGGGAGCGCTACTCTCACATCGTCACACCTGTTTTGGTGCATGCACAGAGGAGACTGTTGGACAGGATCAGCTGTTTCGGGGGCCCTCCAGCCCCTCAACCTCACTTCACCTTCACTGCGATGATCTCTGGAGAGAAGGTAGACAGAAATGATCACATACACATCATTCTGATTAACTCTGACAAGCACTGCTTAACATTTTGAGTTCACAGCCTGTCAAATACAAACCTTTATAATGGATATTCCAGTTGTGCATCCATTACAGTTGGTAAAATGACTAGAATTTGTGACTGACAACCTTAGGTGACGTGTAGGAATTATGCAAGCAGACAGTTACTGTTTCCCTGTGGAGAAGGTCGGATTATGATCACTGCGAATGATGCTGAACCAGAGCCCAAGGAGCTTGCAGGTACAAAGAAGGGTTGCCAGGTCCCATTTATGTTCTGATTAATTTACCATTTTGTGCATTTTTCCATGGGTCATGTATAATGACCTGAATGTATAATGTATAATTTATTTTCTAAAAAGACCATATTTAAGTCTTACATGTGTGCTTTATAATTTATTGCAGATGTGAAGAGAGCCATGTGTCTGGTGTGTGTACCGTTGGATGTAGAGGACACACTGCACTGTTTCAGAGAGACTCTGGAGAAAAGAAATCACACACTGCTGACCTTTCAGCACAGCCGAACTCTACTTCTGCTGCTACTGGCTGACACACAGCACTGTAAGCATTACACAACGCGCTGAGCTTGGGGTTTCTTGAACGAAATCAATTCTTTATTTCATCAAGGGCTCATTCATTTGATCCAATGTGTCAGTAAAGACATTTGTAATTTCTATTCCTCAAAGAATCCTAAAAAAATGTATCATGTTTTCCACAAAAATATTAAGCAACTTAGCTGTTTTCAACATTGATAATAACCGTAATGAGCACCAATTTGGCATTTTATATTTTTGATCAAATCATCAGCCTTGGTGAGCGTAAGAGATTTAAAAAAATATTCTAAATTACTTAATAATTGTTATTTTAGGCCTTGGCCTCCCGCTGAAATTTCTAATTGTTTTTTAGAATGGTGGTTTTCAATTTGTGAGCAAAAGAAGGTCTGGTGAACATTATTTGAAGATACTTTCATATTAAATTACACATAAATACAATAAATTACATCCACAAACCTTATTTTACTTCTAAATTGGTTATTTTGAAAACCCTTTTGGGAACTCATAGCATTCAAAGTCTCTTCTGTGTTATAGGACTTTAAACTATAATGTACAACTGTCTATACTATATACACTGCCTTGCAAAAATTCGGGGTTAGTAAGATGTTAATGTTTTTTAAAGAAGTCTCTTATGCTCATCAAAATTCTGTTTTTTTGATAAAAAAAATACAGAAAAAAATTATGAAATATTATTGCAATTTAAATATTATTTTAATATACATTAATTATTCCTGTGATGCAAAGCTGAGTTTTCATTAGCCATTAAAGAAATCATTCTAATATGCTGATTTATTATCAATGTTGGAAACTGTTGAGCTGCTTAATTTTTTTTGGAACCTTTGATACTTTTTTAAAGATTATTTGATGAATAAAAAGTTAAAAAGTACAGCATTTATTCAAAATAGAAATCTTTTTTAACAGTGTAAGTCTTATTTTATCAATTTAACACATCCTTGCTCAATAAAAGTAATTCTTTCAAAGAAAGAAAGAATAAAAGAAAAATGTACTGACCTCAAACTTTGAACGGTAATGTTCCAAAAAAAATGTAAGCAGCACAACAACTGTTTCCAAAATTGATAATAAATTAACATATTATAATGATTTGACACTGAAGACTGGAGTAATGATGCTGAAAATTCAGCTTTGCATCACAGTAATAAATTGTATTTAAAGTATATTAAAATAGAAAACCACTATTTTAAATTCTGTTTTTTTAATTAAATAAACACAGCCTTGATTAGCAGAAAAGACTTCTTTAAAAAGCATTAGTTAAAAAGCCTAAACTTTTGAATGGCCGTGTATTACAGTGTTTTGTTTACACTTTCAATCACACCCTTTATATGTGGCCTCAGCATATGTTGAGGTGCCGTTCTCTAAAGAGACCAGCGGCGTTCTGCAGGGAAGAGTGGAATTCAGCATGGCGGCCAGCACCCCTCCAGGCGTCAGCCCTCCAGACCTGTCTGCGGAGGACTTCAGCTCTCTGGGCTCCATCTACAGCACCACCCTGCCTCCAACACAGATCCAGACTGTTTTCTCTTCCTACAACAATGCTATTAGTGAGAACTGATCTGAATTTGGAGATCTTACAAGCAGAATTTGTTCATGAACTAGCTTTTGCAGTACAGATATATATTGTTTTGTTGTTTCATGCAGAATATCTTCAAGCAAATAAGTTCAACTCCCTTCAGGCGCAAGCACTCCATGACCTTGGAAACCTGCATTTCTACAATGGAAATCGAAGGTATGATGTGTTCACTGCATTATTTTCCTACTTTGAATATTATTAACTAGAGAAGTTGTACTGTGTACACTACCAGTCAAAAGTTTTTGAACAGTAAAAGTTTTTTAAAGAATTCTCTTCTGCTCACCAAGCCTGCATCAATATTTAAAACAGTTTTTTTAGGATTTATCTGAAATAAAAAAAAACTTTTGTAACATTACCATTCAAAAGGTTGGAGTCAATATAATTTTTATTTATTTATTGGAAAAGAATTTATAGAAATTAATACTTTTATTTAGCAAGGATGCTTTAAATTGATCAAAAGTGATAAAACATTTATAATGTTACAAAAGAATTCTATTTCAGATAAATGCTATTCTTGTGAACTTCTATTTATCAAAGAAACCTGAAAAAAATTCTACTCAGCTGTTTTCAACATCATAATAATAATAATAAATGTTTTTTTGAGCAGCAAATCAGAATATTCAAATGATTTCTAAAGGATCATGTGACTGGAGTAATGATGCTAAAATTCAGCTTTGTAATTACAGGAATAAATTACATTTTAAATATATATTTAAATAGAAAAAAGTTATTTTAAGTAGTAAAAAATTTCAAAAATTGTACTTGGGATCAAATAAATGCAGGCTTAGTGAGCAGAAGAGACTTTGACTGGTAGTGTATGCTTACACTACCTTTTAGAATTATGTGGTTACTAAGATTTTGTAAAATTTGTGAAAGAAGGTTGCATTTATCTGATCAAAAATACTGTAAAATACAGTAATATTGTGAAATATTATTACAATTTAAAACAACTATTTTCTATTTAAATATATTTTAAAATGTAACGTAATTCTGTGATGGCAAAGCTGAATTTTCAGTAGCAATTATTCTGAAAATTGTGCTGCTTACTATTTTTGTCTATACTTTGTAGCGTTCTTTGATGAATAGAACGTTCAAAAGAACAGCTTTTTTAAAAAGAGAGGTCTTTTGTGGCATTACATGTTTGTACTGCTATTTTTGGTCATTTTAATGCATCCTTGCAAAATAAAGCTATCAATTTCTGTAAAATATATCTTACTGACCACAAACTTTTGAATGGTAGTGTAGGCATTCACATGTGTTGAATTCACACCATATAAGGACAAAATTTCATCTTTTATGAGTATCTGTTTGTTTATGTATAGATCTGCACACTCTTTCTGGAGTAAGGCTTTGGACTGTGCTCTGCAAAGCTCTGGAGTTCTGGAATCTTGGGATGGTGACTCATGGGGCAGCAGCTCCTTTCAGGAAATCCTGCGGCATGCTGGGATATGGGGCTGTCTCCAGGGGGCTTTGCTTTCAGCCAAGATTGCACAGTAAGTGAGAAACCATAAAGTGTATTTGTGATGGTGCTCCATTACAGCGGTTTGATTTCTCCTGTAATGACAGGCACATCCTTACTTCCAACATCGATCAGCGCACAAAGTGCTGCCTTCTCTCTGCCAAACTCTTCAAGGTCAGAATTGAATCACTGTTTTTAGAGTTGAAAAAAGTCCTCTGTTTTGAGTTCAGCTGAGGAAATTATAACCAGTAGCACCAATGTCAACACTATGCTCTGCAGTGCCTACTTATGGCCTCTATGCCCCATCCAATGACGGACCTGTCATACTCCACGTACTCTGTGGAAACGGAGTTGATCCCAGGTATCGACCTCTTCTCTGAGTCAGATCGGGGGAATCTCAGCACCACAGTTGCCAGTTTGTCTTTTCTCAGCCACTGGCTGTATAACTCAGGACACCTTCTAAAGGTACCAGAGCATTGACACTTATATTAAGATGGTTAGAGTAGCATTTTTGCTTTTTTCCCTTAATATTCAACACATCAAACTGCTTATTTCAGGTTCTTCCTTTGCTGTGCCTGTACCTGTATATTGCCAGAACAGTGTGTCGGGATCTTCACCTCACTGTCACATGCAGAATACTGAAGGTTTGAAAGACGTTGTATATTGTTATATCTTGTACATCTGTTTTTCAGTTAACGTACTTGTCTATTTAAGTCTGTTGGGTTTGTACTGAGTTTGTTTGCATATACAGGTAAAGGTATTGACAGAGTTGGGGGCCTTCACTCAGGCGTTTAAAGAACTCAGCAGTCTCACATTTGGCAGGGAAATCCCTGAACCTCATGGAGGTCACCACAGAGCGGAGAAACCGCCTTGGGTAAAGCAGCATTAACAATAAAAATACCCACTTGACAAAAGCAGTGCATGCAATTAACTTCTTTACAGTGAAGTGTAGAGTTGATATGGCTGATATAAAGCAATTTTAAGAGGGTATATATATCTATATACAGTGTTTATACACTATATACAAAGCTTGGGATCAGTAAGATTTTTAATGTTTTAATGAAATTTCTTATGCTCATCAAGGTTGCGTTTATTTGATCAACATACAGAAAAATTAGTGCAATTTCAAAATATCAGTTTTCTATTTTAATATACTTCAAAATATAATGTATTCCTGTGAAGCAAAGCTGAATTTTCAGCATCATTACTCCAGTCTTCAGTGTCACATGTTCCTTCAGAAATCATTCTAATATGCTGATTCATTATCAGTGTTGGAAACATTTGTGCTGCTTAATATTTTTTTGGGACCTGTGATACTTTTTTGTGATTCTTTGATAAATAAACAGTCTAAAAGAATGATGTTTATTCAAAATAGAAATTTTGTGTTACGGTATACACTACTATTCAAAAGTATGGAGTCAGTAAATCTTTTTTTTTTTTAGAATTTTTTTAGAAATTAATATTTTTATTCAGCAAGGATGTGTTACATTAATAAAAATGAGTGATAGTAAAGACTTACAATGTTAGAAAAGATTTATATTTTGACTAAATGCTGTTATTTTAAATTTTTTATTCATCAAAGAATCCTGGAAAAAGTATCGCAGGTTCCAAAAAAAATATTAAGCAGCACAGCTGTTTTAACACTTATAATAAATCAGCATATTAGACTGATTTCTGAAGACTGGAGTAATGACTGGATCTGAAGACTGGAGTAATGGCTGATAAAATTTCAGCACTGTGTCACAGAATTAAAGTGTAGTTTCAAACTACATCATTTGACTTCTGTCAATCATCATTACGAGGCTATATAAGCAGCTCTCATTGCATCCCAGCCTCAGTTCACCAGAACCCGTGAATTGTATTTTAAAGTATATTAAAAAAAGGAAACCAACATTAGAAATTGCAATAATATTTCACAATATTACTGTTTTTTCTGTATTTTTGATCAAATAAATACAGCCTTTAAGAGAATAAGATGCTCCATTTAAAAAAAATTAAAAATCTTACTGATCCCAAACTTTTAAACATCAGTGTATAACATATTTACAATTTTAAAATAGCATTTTATTTGCTCTTTACATGACAGATTACACATTTCAAATAAATGCTGTTCTTTTGAGCATTTTATTTTTTCAAAGAATCCTGAAAATGTACAGTTGAAGTCCAAAGTTTACATACACCTTCCAAAATGTTAATTATTTTACCAAAATAAGAGGGATCATACAAAATGCATGTTATTTTTTATTTAGTACTGACCTGAATAAGATATTTCACATAAAAGACATTTACATATAGTCCATAAAAGAAAATAATAGTT